>NC_056734.1:428005999-428170999 GCF_019279795.1 Protopterus annectens | reverse complement strand
TCTCTCTCTCTCTCTCTCTCTCTCTCCCCCACCACTATCACAGAGACATTTACTTTAGTATTTTCATAAATATCTGTGGTGGTTTATTACATTAATCTTCATTGTGACTCCATCCCCATTATCTGGTATGTGATGTGTTGAACTATGTATGCTATGCATTGTCTGGCCACATATGCAGAATGTACTTTGAGTGGTCTGTTTGAATCAATGCTGTTTTAAATATGGGGCCTGCCATGTTGTAAGTTATTTGGTACTGAACAATTTGAAATACTGTAAGTTTGTGGTAGGCAGATGCAAACTGCTCATGAATCTGAATAAGTATCCGCAAAGCTGTTTGAAAATCTTTCTCAAAATCTAAGAATACTTAACAAAAATGTAGTTTTAGCTTAATTTTCCTAAGCAAACATTTAAAATCAAAAATGAAAATGTGATATTTACTCATGGCAAAAATATAAAAGGTAAATCTTTGCCTGTACTTGTATTTCACTTTGTGAATGGGGTAGTCATGGACATATTAACAGTTTCCAACACAACTTTCACTGTCACCCTTTCATAGTTCTTCCTTTTCACATTTTTCTTCTCCTGGGCAGTTTCAGGAGAATGGGGAGCACCATTTATACCAGTGATATTCAAAGTAGATTCATAATTAATGCTGGTCATACTGGAATCCTGGAAGAAGAGACTCTATGTATCTAGCATTTCCCTTACAGTCCCTTTAGAATATCCACTTTCCTAAGTCAATAATATTACATGAAACATTTTCAATTTTTGGTCACTAAACATTGCTTAGAAGAAATCTTAAGTCATATCTGTATCTTATAGTTCTTCAAGTCTGAAAAAGAGGCTTTAAGCTGCCTGTTCTCTTGATGTGACTGTGAAAAAATTAAAAAAAACTCCATAGGAGCATAACTTTAGACCAAATGACCTTTTGATACAGTAAATACAGAATACAGAATTGGGTCATGTCTAATCTGAAAAATAAATATTTATTTGTTAGTTACATACAAGAGATGTTATACAGCCACATCACTGGTCATATATCCATCAGTTATTAACTCTGATAGAATACTCATAAAATCAAAATATTTCTCTATCTCACTCTGTACAGAAAGTTCTTTATCTTATGAGGGCCATCAAAAGTCAGCAGCTCTGCCTAAAGGCCCAATTATGTACTGTATTAAAAAGAGGAATGTGCATTGTTTCATGTTTAGACCACTTCCTGGTAATCAGCACCAATGTGTGTCTCATGCCAGTGTGAACAATCACAAGTAATATTAGTATGTACAAAAATGCATGTATATAGGATAAAGTGCATGACCATCACTGTTGGATCTAATGTGGAAGTTTGGACCTTGTAGCAATAATCTAAATCAAGTATGATTCTCTTTGGTGGGTTATTGTAACCAGATCTTTTCTAAGGTTGCATTTGTCAGGGCTTTCAAAACTTGCATCATCTTGTTTTCTTTTTTTGAAAATAAGATTTTACTATTTATAGTAAAGTGCATTTTCATTTGTGTATGGTGTTCTTATCAAACACATCATGAAATGTTTATGGAAATAATCGACGTAAATAAAGCATTGCACTTTCCAATAATTTAACAATATTTTTGGTCTCTGTGCACAGTTTATTTCTCTTTTTACAAACACTTATAGTGGGCAATGGTGTGGGGATTCATATACAGCATGAAACGCATGCCTTCTAGGCTTTGAGCCACTCCATTAAGTGAACATTAACACCAGTAAACATGCAAGGTCATCAACGAATCCCACATTTTAGCTTTCAAATGTATAGTTTTTGTTATAAACCATGTGTAATTGATAGATAAAAAATCTTTCACCAAACAGATCTCTGTTTAAAATGCTATTGCTAGTTTTGTTTGCACGTCCAGTATTTGGTGTCAAATCATCAATATCACTGTAAGACTGCAGGATGCAGTAATGTTTTGTCAGTGTGTATCTCCCATTGCAGACATTTCTTAACATATTACAGTCCTCAGTTGTACTGTGAATTATTTTCTTATTCTGTTTCATCTTCTTAAGCAGGACAGTGTTAGTTTTTTAAAAATTTTCTGACTAACTTATCTCGTTTTGTCTGCATATGCTTTCATTTTGCTCTTTTGTATAATGTCTCTTCTGGATAACAGTTTCATCTGTATCAATGGATTTGTAAATGAAAGGGCTTTTCTTCGTGAACATATACTTGATTAATAGGTTAGATGGTGTGGCTCCTGTTGGAGGGTACACTGTGTGTCTTTATTTTCTCAGTATGGCATGTTTTTGTTATTTCCATATTACTCTTGATTCTGGCTATCATGGCGCTTGCAGTTTTTGACATGACTTTTTTTACTATGCAAGTAGCCTGAAGTGTAAGTTTCTAGAGATACATTTCGAAGTTAACACTCAACTGTGCCCTATTAAATGGTGGATCATTGCCAGACCTGACAGTTTTTAGTACCCCAGACACAGAGAATATTTTGTTTAGGATTAGTACTGCAAAGTTTGCTGAAGCTAAATATATAGAAACACCTTTGTTGGCATATGTGCTAAAACAACAATGAATGCCTATGAATGTCAGTTTATTAAATTCATGGGCCCCCTTTGTTGTTTTTATCGTGATTAATTTAAATCCTGACTAATGAGCTAAAGCTTACAAAATGGCTACACTAAACTGAAAATTAGCCTTGCATTTTTCATCAACGTGATTATAACTGCTGCTGTTTAAGCCATCCCATTTTTAATTTTTTTTGTTTAAAACAATATGCATGGTTTTGCATACTGTATCTGTATGCAGCCTTTTGGTTTTCCGTTTGTGTATGCACCTTATTATAGTTTATTGTGTCAGGATGGAAACAAGTAAAATAAACAACTACTTCAAGAGACTTGGTAAAGTGGGACATTTTCCAAAAGGAAAAGGAAACTGGATTGCTGCACTTTCTGTTGTTAAGGATGATGTGGAACCTTAATAGGCATGTGTTTATGTGTGTGTGTGTGTGTGGGGGGGGGGGGGTCATAAGTATTTTCACAATTATTTTTTGTTTTACTTTTCACACGTTATCTTTCAGTGCATTTGCATTGTTGTGTGTCGTCTCTTTAATGTTAGTGCCATTGTTGATTCGTCCATGCTTCAGTGAAAGCCCCAGTCTCAGAAACATTCTTTTAGACAAAATTGTTTCTAACCTTTCCCCTCCTCACCTTTTCATTTAGTCTGCACTAAAAGTACATACTTTTCACCCAATATTTACCTTTTTTTACAAAACAAATAGAACCTCACATTTTCTGAGTTCACTTCAAAAGCTGGAAAAAGAACCTCTTTAACATAACATCCTCAAAACAAACCAGTATCTGAGTTCAGATTGCTCAGAGAATACATATTTCTTTTTCACTCTGAAATTACATGAATATTCAACTGTGCTTTATAGGATATATGTTCAGGATTTATATTACTGGCTTGAACTGTCATCCATCAACTACACCAACCATCATTTTGCAACCAATAAACTAACAAAGTTGTTAGAGAACACACTGAACACATCAAAACATTAAATAAAGCTTCTGCAGGGAGTCACCTTCACTATTTGATATAAACTAAGTTCAAGACTGCACCACTGCATATCAGTCTCAGCAAATGTAAACCACACCATTACAAGTAAATTAAATACATAAAATGCAGAATCATTTCCCTGTTATGCCTTGCCTGTTGATAAGTTGCAAAAACATAACTTCCAACTTTCCATTTAATGGTAACAACCAGACCATCTAAAACAAAGTAACACACACACACACACACACACACACACACACACACTCCACAACAAGCAATGCATTCCTTTTCAGAGATACATAAATTCCACATAAATAGTGCCCCATAACCATAACTGGAACAATATCATCAGCATGTAGACTATTTCCCTCTCTGGTAGGTTATATCATATTAGTTACTCTAATTCTTTTTTCTACTTTGTCAATATAATATTCATTCAGTGTTTTCTCTAAGTCTGACTGTATAGCTCTTAGCTGAGTGGGTGGCAGCACTGAGTTGGCTGAACTGCCTTTGGTCTGTGTTACCAAACGCTTAGGTTGCTATTGTATTGGCTGCCACAACTGCCAGCAATACTCGCAGTACCTCTTACTAATGCAGTCAGTACTAGTATTGTCTAAATCTAGTACTTAATTTTTCACATATAGCTGACACCCATTAATGTCCTTTTTAATGTGTTGTACACAACTGTTTACGGAGTATGCAATGATCACTTTTTAACATGTTTGACACAGGTTTGTACTGAGACCAATAAGGCTGTGGTCCTTCTGGACAGGCACTTCCCCAGCTCTAAGAAACAAGAGACTACACTGAACATTACAAGAAGTCACATCTGGCACATAAGCCTTGCAGAGTTACAAGTTGTCATTTATTTTGTTCAGGATACTTTTGGCAATAACTCCTTGAGCTTAGCTGCTTCCTTATTATTTTGAGTTTATCCTGTGTCATTGGCAGCTTGGATTTTTAGCCATTGAACTGCTATAAGTTTTACTTATGGGAGTACCATTTTGTATGGCTTTTCTTGCTTAAGTGATCATTTTTGCTTTTATCCCATCTAAGATGGGTTGACAAGGAAGGACAGAAAAGCAAAACTGAGACTGTGGTGAAGTGAAGCAAACAACAAGGAGAAATAAAAGTAAAAAGCGTACTTCACAACGTATGAAAACAAATTTATTTGAAAACAACAAAGCTTTTGGACTAGAATGCCCTTCTTCAGTGTTATAAAAGACATACATGCAGTCATCATTTTATACTAATTTAAAATACATCACATGACACAACCTATCCTATCATATAAATTAAATATTTACACAATCAATCTTATCTAATTACTTGCTGTTTAAGCTTTAAAATTGGTTTTGAGCTCACTTGTTTATTTATGCCAGGAAGTTTGTCCGCCTGCATACGGAAAATACATTCATACTCTTTAATGTCAAACCTATTTACAGCATCACCTCGCATAATATTCAGAGTTAATATACCAATAACTCTAAAAACAAACTGATGTGAAACACCAAACATTTTTATATGTTTCGCTAGAGAATTGGTTTCTACTACTCTTCGAATAACAGACCGATGTTCAATAATCCTATCTCGCAATCTCCTCATAGATTTTCCTACATAAAATGCTGTGCATTCTTGGCAAGTGGCTAAATATGCTATGTGACTAGTATTGCAAGAAACTGCACAGTCAAATATAAACTTCCTATTAACATTAGGATGTATAAATTCATTAGATCTACAAATAGCATTACATAAAGAGCAATTATAGTATGGTATAGTACCCTTCCTATTATGTTTAACATCAGGTTTCTTATTTAAAGCAAAGTCCTTATAACATAAATATTTTTTTCAAGCTATCAGAATTCCTATATGTAAAGAGAGGTTTATCATTAAGCCATTTTTCCTGTCCTGGGATTGCTTTCAAAATATCCCAGTTTTTCCTGACAACATCCTCAATTAATTTACTTGCTCTATTGTAAGTCATTGCATACCTTAATTGTTGGTTATTACCCATCCAATGCGGTTCCCCTTCAGTCAACCCAAAATCTGAGAAATAGGGACTCACTCTCCCATCCCTCATATTAAGAATCTCACTTTTTCCTTGATTCATATGAGATTCATCATAACCTTTCTCCCTAAAATCTCTTGTCATCTCATCTAATTGTTCTACACAGGTATTCAGCTGAGTGTTTAATCGACTACCTCTTAAGTATTGACCTTTAGCAATACCTCTAAAGATATGGGGAGCATGCATACTACGTCTATGCAAATATTTATTTGCCTGTACATCCTTCTTAAATACCGAAGTATCTATTCCATCCCCATTTTGATATATTTTAATATCCAAGAAATGAATTTCTTCCCTTGATGATTTTGTTTCAAACCTCAGGAATTGAGTAGTAGAATCTAAATAAGCCACAAATTCCTGTAGCTGTTCTTCATATCCCCTCCATATTAAAAAAATATTATCCACAAAACGTTTGTAGAATGATATTTTAGAAGCATGCGCGTTACTCTGACCAAAGACGTACTCATCTTCTCATTTGCTCATAGTCAGGTTAGCGTAAGTCTTGGCAAGGGATGTCCCCATCGCTACTTCTGAAACTTGATGGTAGATTCACTTATTAAATATAAAGATGTTATTTTCTAGAACATGTTCAAGAAGTTCACAATGAGTTTCTATCTGCCATGCCGTATGGTTACTATATCTGCACATAATTTCTCTAATACAATTCACCCCATAATCATTAGGAATTACAGTGAAAAGCAACTTTACATCTAATGTAACAAAAATAAAACCTTCAGATCTAGTTCTCCTACTGTGCCAATCATATAATTTCACTAAAAAAATCACCACTGTCCTTTACATAACTAGGTACAAACTGCAGGAAGGTCTTAAATACATTCTGTAAATACACCGATATGGGTTCAGTAACCCACCCTCTCCCAGCCACTTACAGTCTCATGGGTGGGTTACTAAGAGATTTGTGCAATTTAAGGTAAACCATACAATACAGGGATCATAGGGCAGGGTACAGTTAAAAATTAAAAATATCTAAATCAATATCACCTAATGCCTGTAAATCAAATATAGACATGTTGATTTTACTAATAATGCTATTAACTTCAGTCTCAGTAATTATTCTAAAAGTGTTCACATCATGAATTAAAGCATTCATTGCATCAATATAATCATTTAAATTCATTACTACAATACTTCCACCCTTATCTGCTTCTTTAATTATAATATAATCATTCATTTGCAAGCTATTAAATGCTTCAGACTCCTGAGTGGTTAAGTTATACATTTTCTTAAAACAATTACTATTGTACAATTCACGTGTCTTGTTTCTCACATATGCCCTCAAATGCAGATATTACTGGATCACTTATCAGCATGAAGGTATTAGCTCTTTTACATTCAATATGTGAGTATATTGCAGAGTCTTTAAAAATATTTTTCAAATTCAAAGTACGAGTAAAAACTGTTAAGTCCGTAATAACATTTATAACATTGTCCATCTTCGAGGGTATAAATTTTAGGCCACGTTTTAACAAGGAAAGCATAGAGTCCGTTAATACAAAGTTGGATAAGTTCACAACAGGAACACTTGTTACATTCATAGGTAAATCAGTAGCCACAGTACTTATATTTGCAGTTACCTGTTCATCTTGCTCCTTGTCATAGGTCTATTCCGAGAACGCCCCCGGGATTGTGAACGCTTCTGCTACTGGTCCTGTTTATGTGGACCAATTTGCTTGGGCAAGTTCAACTGTATCTTCTGTTGTTTGCCCAAAAAAGAAGAATAAGATGATGCCAATGGTGAAGTAACAAGGCTACTTCCATCCTTACCCTCCCTCGAATGCTGTTGTGTCATACTTCCAATGGAGTCGTCATTAGAGGGTTCAAATATGGGTGTCACTATTAAGTCACCTTCTATAGCTTCTGATTGTTTCTCAGCACCTCCAACATCCAATCGATTCTGTTGGAATGCCTCTCGTCGAGTATGATTGGTAGCTGGTTCAAAGACATCAAGCTTATGCATAGATCCCTGTTTCTGTTTAGTATTAAAACATTGAGTATATACATTTTGCTCTTTATTTTTATATTGTTTTGGCCATGAAAAGATATGGCCATTTTTAAAATCATTAATATCATGCTGTTGAACTCTTGCCAACTTTTCAAATGTTCGGGATAAGTATCCCGATATGAGGGCATATTTAGTACACGTAGCCCTTGTGGAGCAATGCCCAAGTCAATATATGCAGAGAAACTAAAACGTTGCCACTGCAACTTTTTAAACATTTTTACTTTACGTTTTAGGGTCTGGATTTCAGTTGAATGTAATTCACGCTGTGAAGTTGCCGAAACAGTACTCACTTCTGCAGGTACTTTATCACCAACTGCACCCAACAGTGCTCAGTTTTGCTTTTTTTGACTGTCTGTTGGTGTTTTGAGCCTGTGGATGTCTGAGGAACGTTTAAGGAACATATAATGACACAACCGTTCTTGAATCAATCTGGCTCTATGGGTGGGTCTCTGCATGGTTTATTATCAAGTCAAAATCTTCTTTTGAAAAGATGGCAAGAGTTAAACATTAGATTAAGTATTGAATACATGGTATTAATGATTTATTTATTTTTTTTGCAAAAAAGAAGATTTGTGTAAGGAGATAGAAACAATGGAAAAGTGGAAAAATACATTTCTTCCTCTGCTCTGTTTCATGAGTGTTTTGCCTTGTATGATGATATGTTAACCTGCTTATGTACATTTGATAAACAGCTTGAGACCACCAAAAAGAAAAAAACTACAGTGTGATATTAATGATTTTAAAAATGGCCATATCTTTTCATGGCCAAAACAATATAAAAATAAAGAGCAAAATGTATATACTCAATCTTTTAATACTAAACAGAAACAGGGCTCTATGCATGAACTTGATGTCTTTGAACCAATTACCAATCATACTCGATGAGAGGCATTCCAACAGAATCAATTGGATGTTGGAGGTGCTGAGAAAACATCAGAAGCTATGGAAGGTGACTTAATAGCGACGCCTATAACTGAACCCTCTAATGAGGACTTCATTGGAAGTAAGAAACAACAGCATTCGAGGGAGGGTAAGGATGGAAGTAGCCTCGTTACTTCACCTACTTCAACTAATATTGTCCTCCAATATAGTGTTCTGGAGCTTCCTCCACCTCAAATTCACCCTCTTTCCTAATGTCAACTCTGTACCCAAATTTTTATTTATTTTATTTTATTTTATTTTACATTTGTTGACCGGCTAGTCCAACTGGATACATGTCCATTTTCAGCAGAGGCCCGGGGAGTTAAACTCCAGTTATGGAAATAAAAAGGCAACAATATCGTACAGTCATAAACAAAAACAAACTGTTTAAAAAACAATGGCTTATGTAAGAAGGAAAATGCTTAAAATATATACTCTGAACTAGATCAGCTATTTACATATATAAATACACTATGAACTAGATACACTATGAACTAGATCAACATGACAAACTAGGTTAAAAAAGCAATTTATGTAAGCATCAGATACAAGAAGGGGCAAATTTTGATCCAAGTACGGATGCAAATAATAAGCACTTTTTTTTCCTAATTAATACACTCTGAAAGGTGAGAAAAGAAAGAAACAGATAAGAGTGGGTACTACACAAGTAGTGTGGAGAACTACACAGGTTTGGACTCGGGGTTAGTTTAATAAGGAGATGCCAATACAGGAAGTAGAGAGGCAATTAAGCAGAGATAGTGAACATGGTAAGAAGAAAGTATGCTAGTCGGGATTAGTGCATGGACAAAGCCATTGCTTTTAATGAAAGTTTTTATATGCTTCTTGAAGAGTGGTGTGGAGGTAAGAGATGAAACTTCAGTGGGGAGTTTGTTCCAAGCTTTACCCATAGAGTTTGTAAAGAGACAGTCGGCAGATTTATTCTTGGGTTTGAGGGTGGTAACTAGAAGTTTGTTAGCTGAGCGTAGGGTTGTGAGGTTTTTGTAGGGAGAGATAAGGTTGCAAAGTATAGGAGTATTGTTGGGGTGATGCAAAATCTTATGGGTGATGGTGAGCTGTTGATAGAGGAGCTGATTTTGCAGTTCTAGCCATCCAAGCAGTTTGAGATTTTGGCAATGGTGGGTTCTAAAACATGTGCCAGTGACAAATCTAGCAATATCGTGGTAGGAGGTAGCCAGTTTACTGAGGTTACTTTTGAATAGATTAGTGTAAATAGGGGAGGCATATAAGATGGTGGAGATAAGGTGTGTGTGGGCAATGGTAGTTCTGGCTAGTGGAGTAAGGTAAGGTTGAATCCTGTAAAGGAAACCTAGTTTCCTGTTGACAGATTTAATGGTGAGGTTAATGTGAGAGTCAAAGTTAAGGTTGTGGTCAATTGTTACCCCTAAAAGTTTTGTGGTTAGATCAGGAGCTATAATAGTGTCATTTTTGGAAGTAACAGTGAAATCAATAGGGGCGACCTTTTTTGTGGGAGTGAAAAGCAGTAATTTTGTTTTCTTAGGGTTTAGGAGTAGACAGCATTGAAGGAACCAGTTTTCTACTAGGTTGAATACTTATTGGGTGATAGCCTGGATTTCTGCTGAAGAGGTTGCCACACAGATTAATGTGGAATCATCTGCATATTGTATGCAGGTGGCTTGAGGGAGCTTTGTGTTCAGGTCATTAGTGAAAACAGAGAAAATGAGGGGACCCAAGATACAGCCTTGAGGGACACCTAGGGCAACAGGGAGGTGAGTGGATAAGTTATTGTCCCAGAGGACAGCCTGTTTTCTATTATCTAGATTAGACTTGAACCATTGGATAGCCTGAGTGCCTAATGCAAGTGATTTAAGGATATCTAAAAGTAAGTTATGATTAACCATATTGAAAGCTTTAGAGAAGTCAATAAAGACTGCCGAGGAGAGTTTGTTGTTGTTTCCATTTTTATAAATGCAGTCAGAAAAGGATAAGAGTGCAGCGGTGGTACTATGGAATGGCCTAAAGCCATGTTGACAGTCAGCAAGTAGATTATTTTGGAGAAGATGGTCAAGTAGTTGCCGGTGTATGCATTTTTCCATGATTTTTGCTAGTGGAGAGAGTAAAGCTATGGGGCAAAAGTTTGAGAGTTCATTTGAGTTGCCACCACTGTGTAAGTGGATAATATGGGAGATTTCCCAGAGGGATGGGATGGAGCTTTCAGTTATGGTTCTGTTTATTAGGATGGAAACTGGGTATGCAAGCTCTTTTGCTGCAATTTGTAAGTATTCAGCTGGCAGTAGGTCAGCTGAGGGTTTGCTAGGTTTCAGCTTTTGAAGTAGGGTATGGATGAAGGACGGTAGGACTGGTTGTAATAGAAATGCGGGAGGTAAGCTAGTTGAGGAGGGGGGACCTATGGAAGTCACAGATGGTAGGGTATTAGCAAGAGATTGGATGGTTTCAGTGAAAACGTTGTTGAAAGCATCTGCGATCTGGTTGGGTGAGTATTGGGAGAGGCTGGAAGGGTTTGGTGTTTTGGAGTGGCCTGAGTGTAGGAGTTTATTAATACCTGACCAAAAAAATTTTGGATTTTGGTGATGGGATTGTTGGAATTTTAAGAAAAAAATTTCCTTGTCAAAAAGCATGGATTTTTGTGGCATTTCTAAGCGGTCTAAAGTTTTGATAATCGGTAGAGTTTTTAGTAGTTCTCCATTTGGCCCAGATTTTGTTTGTTTGTAGCATTTTACATTTAGTCTCTTTAGTGAGCCATGGAGCAGTTTTGTTTCTTGTTCTAATAGTGTGAGTGGGGGTGTGGTGTTCTAGGATTTGAAGGAATTTTGAGTTAAAGAATGATGCAGCTTCATCAAGAGGGAGGTATTTTAGGGGTGACCAGTTACATGCATTAAGTTTTGCTTGGAAGTTTCTTGGGTTGAAGTTTTTTTTGTTCCGGGTAATTCTAAAGATGGTTTAGTTGAGAATGAAGGTTTTTTTGTCTAATTATGTAAGTAAGTGAGTGATCACTAATGTCATCGGGAAGGATACCAGTATTGTATGAGAGGGGATTACTATTTACTAATATCCAGTCTAAGGTGCTTTGTTTGTTACTCGGTTTATAGATTCTGGTGGGGGTAGAGATAGTTTGGTGAAAGTCATATAAATTTATATGGGTAGTTGGTTTGTCAGAAGTACAGGTATTCCAGTCAATATTAAAATCACCAAGTACTATGGTTTCTTGTGGGAAAGACATTGAGATCCAGCTGAGGGTATATTCCCGGGTTTCAATGTTATTGCCTGGGGGAAGGTAGGAGCATATTATGTATAAAGATTTGTTAGCATTAATGTGGATCTTCGAGATAAGGATTTCAATGTTACTGGGCAATGGTGGTTGAACATCAAGTGATGTCACCTGTAACTTAGATTTATACAGTATTGCCACCCCACCACCCTTTTCTGCTATACAGTCAGATCTTAAGATATTATAGCCAGGAGGGATTATTTCATTGTCCCTGGTGGCGGGTTTGAGCCAGGTTTCTGTTAGACAGAGGATGTCAAAAGAGTGGAGGTCTAACATGTATCTGGCTGATTTTGTTATTTAAGCTACGTATATTAAGGTGTGTTAAGAGGAGAGAATTGGGGGTACTAGTAAGGGTGTGAAAATTGGAGGAATGTATTGATGGGGGACCTGAGTTGATGTTGTTAGGGCCTGGGTTTTGGTGAATGTCATGAAGAAGAAGGTTATGTTGAATACAGTATGTGAGTTTTAGGTATTTGTAGAGAAAGCTTTGTGTTTTTCTGATATGGAGATAATGTATATGGCTTACTCTATGATACTTAGGTAGAACATAGGTTGTTGAGGATGTAATGCTAATGTGGAGTAGTTTGGTTGGCTGTGAAAGAGGTGTTGTCTGCTTTGAGGGGAGTTGTAATTTAGTATAATTTAGGTGTTCAAAGGTGGTTAGGATGTAGGGTACTGATAGTGAGGGTAGAAATATGAGGAAGAGGAGCATTTGTGTTTGCTTAGGATTGAATAGTCTGAGCATGGTGAGGGAAGAGAGTAAATTAGGAAACGGAGTGATGAGTACTAGGAGGTGGTTGAGAGGGAGGTATTCCCTCTCAAAATATTTTAGCAGTATTACATGAGGGATCCCCCCGCGGTCGAGTGGCATTCGAAAGACATGCGTGAATGGGCGTGTCTTCATTGAAGGTCGGGTATCGGGCTGGCACCTCAGCACCATAAAAATCAACTGCCAATCATTAGCGGACCGGAGTTCCGCTGTGGTGACCCCTAACCAGGAAAAGCCGAAAGAAAAACATGAGGATTCCTCCATACCCTTTCATCTACAGATTCTCTTTCCATTCGTTTGTCCCTCCCTCCTTTACCTATTCCAGTATCTCACATTCCAAATCTCACATTTTCTGTGCTGCATTTATTATGGTTTTATATTTGCAAAAATCAGGGCATCCACGCACACCTACTTTTCTTTCAGATCTCAGCATCTCTGTCACAAATCTCCCTCTTTTATTCTACAGACATATCAGAAATTCTGTGAATCTCTCTAATAACATTTTCCTGAGGCCTAGTCTGAATATGTCAGCTGAAGTATATTACATGGGTTAGGATTAGCCAGGACTAAACTGCACACCTCATACTCTGCCCTCCTCCATTGTGTTAACTTTCCCTGTTCACAATCCACTATCTATCATTCCGAATATCCATTTTTTACTTTGCCCCAGTTTCTTCTCTTTCACATCTTTAACTGATCTATAGACTGTCAAAATTAAATATTCCTCATTACTTCCACTTTTATCAGACCAGCATCCCCTATATCATTTTTCTATCACCAAAACTATGTTGGGATGATATGGTACAAAAGTTCAAACTCTATCCCAAAATTAGCAAACAGCTTAAAAATATTAGCAGCTGTTTACATATATCCTCCAACAGCATCAAGCAATCCTCCACAAAGAGAAAAATGCAAAACAAAACAAGCATTGTTGGAACTTTTGGGCATATGCCAAGTTTACACTTACAAAAGTCAAGTTAATTACTATTCATACATGATAAACAGAATTCAGATAACCTAAGCTATTCACCTAATGCAACCAGTTAAGTGGCTAAGCATTCACTACACCACACTTAAACTCTTAGTTAAATATTAATTTTTCCATTTATATTCAAGTTCTATAAATGATTTTGCTAGTTAATATTACCAGATCAGAGAAATCTGACTGTCTTTCCTATCCACTCATATTCTTAGCTCGTTTGAACTTTTGTGCTTGGATGGTGTCAGAATTGGTAAAACCAAGAATGTTGATCTTGACGCTTTTTTAGTTTAGTTTTTTTGGAATTAGTCCTCCACCATCTTGTATAATTTGATTTGTCATCAAGTATAATACCACTTTTTGCATTTTTTTCTCCTAGCATTTCCTTACATATAGTTCAACATGATATGCATTTTAATCTCTGCATCTAAATGACCAAATATGTTTTGCTAGGCTTGTAGTATTGTGCAATATATGATTATTAACTTTTCATTTTCTGTACAACATTTCTGAACATGTCTACTTTTGGGAGAGGGAATGGAAGTATTCACCTGAGTTTAAAAATATAAACAAATGTGTTTACTTTATAGCTAATGTTTATAGCTGAAATATGATTCTATGCAGTAAGTGAAAAAAAAAAAAACTTCTTCTTAAGATTTTCTAGAATTACAGCACAGGAAATGCATGTCCTCCCCTCGGTTGGGTGGGCATTCGAAAGACATGTGTAAAAGGGCATGCCTTCATTGAAGGTTGAATGTCAAGCTGGCACCTCGGCGTTTGAGAAAGTCTACTGCCAATCGTTAGCAGACCGGAGTTCCGCTGCGGCGACCCCTAACCGAGAAAAGCCGAAAGAAAACAACAACAACAGCACAGCAAATGCATCTCTCATGTATTTGTTAACAAGAACATATCTGAAATAATGACATGTTGTTTTCTTTAGTAGAAATGAAATAACATTTTTTGGTGGGAACCAAAAAATAAGAAAAAGATGTAATGTATTTCAATGCTTCATTTTTTTAGAAATACAATGCAATTTGTTTATTAGTGCATTGAAATGGTTATAACTTCTATCAACCAATTATTTAAATTGAAGCAAATAATTCACAAGAGGGGATTTTTTATTATTATCATTCATTTGCATGCTATTATTGTAACTTCTTATCAACACACTTGGGTAGAACAGTTCCCAAAGATAGGGACGTAATGCAGTTGACCCTTGGTGGTGACTACTTTTCGTTGGCAGTCATATGGTCACATAATACACAATTCATCAATTCTAACTTATGTGACATCAGCGTGCTAATGCACAATTACATGACATATGTTCTCAGTGTTGCTGTGCCCTTACTTAAGTGTCATTAGTAATTTTATAGTTAAAATATTTAAATAGAAAGATGTGAGGGCTAAACCTCCAAAGGTAGAGGGTGGAGGTAAGTTGCCATTCCGGAAATGAAATGTAAGCATGTATACGCATTCAAAAATGTTGACTCTCAGGCAGTTTTGATATTGGTGCTTGTAACTTTTTTGAGGTACTTTGCTCAGTTTGAGAAACCATCCCTGGATGAAACATATATTCTTGAAAAGTCGCACTGATAAAGATATCAACACATAATTATCTTTGCTTTATTTATAAACATTCAGCCAGTCCTTTGACCTTTATGTTGACATTTATATATCAGTATAGTATCTCCTTGGTGATGATTACCAACTTTCTGTAAAATGTCTTTAGTTAAGGAATATGAAAAGATGTTCAGTCTAGGGCAATTAAAAATGAAATTAAGCAAATTCAAAACATATTTCTTCTACTGGTTTATTTATGCTGTTCCCATTTCTAGCATCTTTATGTTACTGGAATCTAAATGACTATCAACACATACTATCAATGAAATTATTTTTTAAAAGCTCTACATTAAAACATTAGCATTAAACAACCAAATGTATTGACACTATATGGCAGTATACTGGAAAGGAAAGCTTATTAAGGCATCTATGTATACATGTTAACCACTCACTGTTAAAGCATTCTGTGTGTGTGTGTGTGTGTGTGTGTGTGTGTGTGTGTGTGTGTGTGTGTGTGTGTGTGTGTGTGTGTGTGTGTGTGTGTGTGTGTGCCATATGAACTCAGATTGCTTGGTGGGTCTCATTCAGGGCTTTATAATTCTACACAAAAGAATAGTTTTACCACCAGCATTTTCTGCTGGAAACATTATTTGCCAAGCAGAAGACATTTTGCTTTTGTTTATGAAAACTGATATGAAGGACCATCACCTTGCAAACTCCATTAGTCGGATATAATATAAGGGTAAGCCAGTACTGTAGACATGTGTACATAATTGTGATCTTGTGTTTTCATTGATTTATATGTCTCACAGTTAATCACTTCGGCACTTAAAATTTAGAGATTGTACATTATTAAAAAAAAAAAGATTTCCACAGAAATTAAATGTCACCTTTTCTTTCATATGCATGGGACATTACTGTATGAACATATTAATAGTGGGGTAGGTGACGGCACTGTCTCCCATACAGTGATTGCTCTGCTTGCCTGTGTAAAAACACCTGCGATTCTTATACACATCAAACTTTAAATAGTATGTTCATATTTTACAGTTACTTGAAACTCTAGGAGCAATCAGGTGTTAAATTCATTTTTAAAATGATAGTATTATTATTGTTTTTGCTACCATGATTGTATAATGTCACAAGAAAGAAATATGCATGTTTATCTCACTGGAAAGTTAGGGTTCTGAATTTAATAAAGGTGTATGTTTTCCCGATTCTCGTTTAAAGCTGTATAACAATCTACAGCAACTGCTTGACTTTTTTTTTATATTTCACATTCGTCTTTAACAAGTAGTGTTATTAGTTTAATGCAAATTAATCAGTTTTGCGTTAAATATTAGTTTTGGATTTACTGATTTGGTAGTATGATGTTTGATGCATTGGCATGGAAAACATGTATAACAGGGATGTCAGAAAAGTTATTTGTAAGTTTGTTATTATCACCATCATGTGTAAAAAAGAATGAGCTGATACAGGTGGCATCCTTACTGAAGTAGGAAGTATACCTCTAAAGTTAGCACAATACTTCAGTTTTGTAATGCTTTATGGATATAATGCACTCCTCTAAAATATACAAAATGCCTTTTGTCCTTGAGGACAAAAACATCATCTCACTTCTGAAGCAAGTTTAGGTAGTTAAATGTTGTATCTGAATGAGACTAAATGCCATGGCAAATTCTCCTTTTTTTGATAATTTCTTTTCACCATAAACATGAATGCATTCTTCTTCTCTTGATAACAAAATGCCTGCTTAAATCCTTTAGCTTTATATTTTTCACTGTTGTGATGTTAAACATGCCTAGTGTCTTATATTAGCACCCTAATATAGTATAGATAGATTACTAGGTAGTCACGTAGGGCCAGATTCAATAAAGTCTACACTAAGTGTACACGATATGCATTCAAGAACATTCTTCTCACATTTTTTGTGCTTTCTAGTCACTCAGGAAGATTACACTAAGTGTACAGGTAGCCTACACTTTGTGGTAACCTTTATGAATCCCCCTCAGTATTTAAGGCTGCAAGAAATTCAGTAGGAAAACTAAAATTAGGAGGAAGAAAGTGTGAGTTATGTCTGTGTTGTCTGTTCATTCATAATGGAGTACACTTACCCCCCCCCCGATTCACGAATCCTCTGTGTAAGACTTAATAAGTCTTACTCGGAGGTTGCAGTTGAATGGTATGACGTCAGTGTGCCATGAATATGCATGAGGGCATGCTGACTCAACCATAAGTCTTACACGGACCGTGTAAGAAAGCAGGGGGCATGTCCGACTGCCGAGCAGTCTAAATGTCCACGCCCCTGCAAGTGTTGAAAATAAAAGCAAATAAACAAGAGCGAGTCCGCTCAAATGTCCCTGCACCCAACACCTCACTGTCTAATATTGTAAACCCCCATCACAGTTCTAAAATGCATAACATTAATTTTTTTTTAAATTCCCAAAATAGCTGCCCGTATTTGTGCGTATGTGCTCGGGTGTGCCTATTGCTTATCTACAGTTAGCAATTCTGACATGGTAGAGCATAAGAAAGAATGTTTATGCAAATCATACCAAATAGCAATAGCGTAATGGTAGAGCGTTCGCACAAAGAAGAGGCATTCACGGTTCGAGTCCCACCACTCCCTTTTGTATTTATTTTATAAATCAGTATATGGAATAATACCTAACATATATGTTTAAACATAACTAAAAAGCAGTGAAATGGCCAATGTATCAGTGAATAAAATAAATATTTTAAAGGATCCCAATATAAAATTGCCTGCAGTTAAGCAGCGCTTCACCCAGCGCAATATGGTTGCCCCTAGCTAACTTGCGCTTTACCCAGCGCAATGTAGTTGCCCATAGCTAAATTGCGCTTTACCCAGCGCAAAACAGCTGCCCATAGCTAAATAGCGCTTTACCCAGTGCAATTGGTTTGTGCGGAGGTGCGCACCATGCCAACCAGCGCACCGTCAGGCAACGTGGAGCAACGTAGAGCAAAGTTGCTTAAACACAGCCACGCCCCCTAACCTGTCTGGACAGTAGTAAAATAAAATGCAATGATAAGGTTTGAACCCAGGACACTGTACACCATAATCAAAGTACCTAGCCACTAAGCCACAACAGCTTAGGGTAAACATCCACTGTTAACATATATATATAAATGTTTGATTAACCATTGCTAAGCAGGTCTGCAGTCAGCTGAGAATATTCAAAAATGGTCAATCACAGAAAAGTGCAGGAAATGCTGCATATTTAAGCCGCATAGGCGGAAATACTCACCATAACTGATTGTAGCTCCCATCTGCAGTTAGAATGCCTGCTGCTGGAGAGGGTACACGCTTTCGAGCACAACGCTCTGGCATTGAGGAGTCAAGATATATGGTTTGGCTCCTAGTCCATCAGCATGAGACTTGACTCCTGCAGGGCCAGTTCCAAGGAACGGAGTATAAGGCGGAGGCTTGGAACCGGTTGGCTCATGAACTCACCAGTGCCACAGGCGTCCCTTGGACTGGTGAGCAGGTCCATCACCACCATGCAGACCTGAAGAGGCAGAAGCAGGACCTTCTGAACCAGTGGATCCAGGAGGCCCATCAAATGTGTGATGCCCCACTACTAAGTAGGTAGCCATGGAATGCAGTATGTAAGACAAGCTAATATAGTCTAAATAATGGATAGGTATGTCTCAATATCCCTTTATTTACTCCACAGCTGCAGGTGCTCGTGCTATGAATCAGCAAGCCTATGCAGATAGGCTTCTAAGGCTGCACCACCAGGCAGGTTAGTAAATATTCTGCATGTATTGTTACATGATATATGTGAGTGAGCATGACAAAAGTGTTTAAGCCCAATAATATAGCAATAAAATGTCCTGATTAAATCCTCTGCATGTACTGTTATATAACAAATGTCAGTGAACCAGAAATAGAGTGTACTAACCCACCAAGCAAGGTAAAATAATTCTGGAATACTATCACTGTATGTACTGTCATAACATATAAGTGAGCAGGCCTGAAAAAGAGTGTTGTAACCTATCAAGAAAGGTATAATATGTCCTGAATATGTCTTCCGTATGCACTGTAATAACAAGTAAAGGAGAGAGCCTGTAGAAAAGAGTGTTCAATGTAATTAATAAAGGTATAAAACTTGGAGTGTGTCTGTGTCACTTACTTTGAAATGTTGTTGTACCCTTCAATAAAAAATAGTACTGTTGTCTTAGGTGCTGTCAACCCACAGTTGTGCAGTCCCATAGGAAGTGGATGAAGGAAGTGGCAGTAGCTGTGAAGCATAAAACATTCATTCCCTGAATAAATCATCTGCATGTACTGTTACATATCATAAGTCAGATAGCCAGGAATAGAGTGTAGTAACCCATGAATAAAGCAAAAACATGTCTGGACTACTATCTCTGCATGCACTGTCATAGATAAAAAGAGAGTGAGCCTATAAAACAGTCTTGTAACCTAGCAATAAAGGTATAGCATGTCCTGAATAGGTCTACTGTATGCAGTGTAATGTCAAATAAAGGAGAGAGCCTGTAGAAAAGAGTTTTAATGTAAATAAGAAAGGTATAATACTTGCAGTGTATGTGTGCCAGTTACTCAGAAATGTTGTTGTACCCTTGCAGTGAAGAAATGTTACTCTGTTGTAGTAAGTGCTGACAACCCCCAGTAGTGCAGTCCCATATAAAGTGGATGAAGGAAGTGCCAGTAGCTGTGAAGTATGCAACAGTCCTCAACAGTTGTGAAATGGCTGACATGCATAGGTAAATCTGGCACACGAGTAGCCTGTCAAGGTGTTCCCCAGAAATGTTAGTGTGCTACCTGAAAAGTAGGGTTGTGTAGAAAACAAGTGAAAAAGCCATGTGAACACATCCAGATGCGCAGATACATATATAAGTCAATTTAATGCAAGTATGTAGCAGTAACATATGCATCCTGGACAGTTACTGTCAGATATAGGTCAGGTATATCATGAAGTAGCAAAACCCATAACGCAATCAAATGCATGTTGCCTAGTGTAAGAATACATGTAGGGGATATGCACCTATAGGAATGTAGTGTACAGTTAAAGTACTAATAAGATGTTAATGGAGGTTTCTTTTTACACCCTACTCCATGTGCATAAACAATGCAATTTCACACCTCAGTGGGTATGTCTAATCTCATAACATTTGTTAGGACATATGTCCTATTGTTATATAAAATCTGCACTTACTTTGATGCATGTCCCCTGTTAAAACACCACAATCTTGGTGGCCTGTTGCCACCAATCATCCCTGCATGCTGTTGTAATATCCACTGTCGTTCAATACATGCATGTGTTATGCTTGCTGTTCAACTGTTGTAACCCTGGTGTGTTGGGTTAATGGGAATATTACTGCATGCTGTTACAACTAACTTGGAATGCTGTTGTCTATGTTGTAATTAAACACACCTAATCACAGAACATATGGGAAGGCCGGTCCCAGCTGACCCACCTGTCCCTCCTCAGCTGGCAGTTGCACCTGGCACCAGCTGAGTGGTGCCCAGCCCGGGCCACCCTCCTCTGTAGGTCCTGTGCCACCTTCAGGTGGAAGCACTGCAGGGGATGGGGCTCACCCTCCCTGCAAGCGTGGGTGGAGAAGGGCCTCCTGTCACCCTCCGAAGGGTCCGGGTTGTGGTGCATAGGGAGATCCAGCGTTTAGTCGCTGATCCCCTACGCTAGCTCGAGACGAGAATGGAGCGACTCACGGGTGAGCCTGCCCCTCCTATGCAGCCCCCAGCACAGCGACCCTTGGGTCTGTGAAGGTCCAGTGATGACTGCCCTTGGGTGGGGATCTCAGTCCCACTGTTACCATCTGTGGGCTCATGGGCTTGCGATTTCCAAACATCCGTCCCCGTCAATTGTGTTCACCCACCCCATGTGTCATACTCTGCTACTGTATGCATCTTGTTTGTCTTGTCTGTTTACCTACCCAACCTACCTCCCCAAATATACCTACTTCCTCTACCTCACTTTCCACTCTCCCCTGAAAAAAAAAAGAAAAAAAAAAGGGCAATCTGTACCCAAAAAAAAATTATGCCCCATACATAGCTTCCCATTTCGCACACATGTCCATTGGACATGGACACTGATAATTCTAATTGGCAGTACAACAAACTATGTTGTCTTCACCACTCTCTCAGGGGTGGAAGGTTTCAAATTTCACTCCAAATTTGCAACATATGCACAGCTGCTGCTGGTAAAGAAATGGGCAGCTATGGTCCTTCCCTACACCCGTCCTGCACATCCCGAGCTTGTTTTTCTACTGTCTTTCCCTCTTTGTGCCCCCTTTTTCACCACTTTCCTATCTCCCCATTTTCTTTTCTTTCAAAGAAATTAGTGCGGGGATTAGTGGGAGTAAGCACTTTTAAGCAGTAATAAGCAGGATTAAGCAAATGTGCGCATGTGTACGCTTAGCTAAGCGCCGCTAAGGATCATGCAAACCCGCTTACAACTGCTTAAAAGTGCCTTAGTCACTCTATGGCAGGGCCCTTGTTCTGCTGAGCAGCAAAAGAAAAAAACCTCTGTCAGTCTCGAACCCCAGACCATTGACACAATAGACTGCATGAATTACCACTAAGCCACAGTAGATATACAAATACCATGGTTCTGAAATAAATATATCATGCATTACAATGAGGGAATGTAAATGGAAATTAGGAATGGTATAACACAAACCCTTTTCTGTGGGTCTTTACCAGCAGTGGTTGTGGAATTGCATGACATGACTGTGAAAGGAGAACCAACCATCCTAGCAGGGAATAATGTTACAGTAGCACCTTACAAACACCACACAGTATCAGACCAGGATAAATACTGGCCACAGAAATACAGTGCAATAACCACATTTGTATGGCAGTTAATTGTGTAAGTGAGAAAAAAGTACATACTCCCATGTATCCTGTCTTAGCAGTTGGAGGGGTGCGTACATGTCTACACTGAGATGTGTGTACTGGAAGTAGCAACATTCAGGTTTGAGTACAACATGCATATAACTGGCTACAACCCAAGCATCAGATAAGAGAGATATACCAACCTTCAGACTGACACAACGGTGTCCAGAGCAAACAAGCATGGGCCCCACCTTGGAAATCTGAAAGGGCTATGCCTACCTAACCTAGCATTTTATAGCAGTGGGCTGCAATCACAGTGAGTAATGCAATCACCAAACAGCAGGCTGCATGTAATTACTGAATGGTAGGCAGCAATTGGTGCAGAGGCTGTCATGCACAAGTGCAGATGCCTAGAAAAACAGGTTGTACCTGCAGTCCACACATGCAATTATAACATTGCAGGTGCTGTGAGACAGAGAGTGAGAGAGAGAGAGAGAGAGACACGGAGACAGACACAGACTGAGACAGAGACAGAACAGAGTGAGAAACTGAGACAGAAAGTTAAATAGAGGGCGAAAACCCAAAACAAACCACCAATAAAAAAAAACTACAAAACCGTAACACCGTAACACACGGAGCAGGAAAATACAAAGGTAAGGTATTTAACTCACAAGTATGTGTTGGCATGTTGTAGATGTTCCAGAAGAGTACTCTACACACTGCAAATCATCCATGTGTGGCAGCAGTATGTATCTATCTGTATCTGCACATGTGCATAGGACAAGGGACATACTGCAACTGTTAGTGAAGGGTGGACAGATATCTGTCAGTGAAGGTTGATATGTGCATATATCCATGTAGGTCATAGTGTGTGGGCTAGAAGACAGCATGCAGTGAGCAGGAGCGGCCTTAGGTCAACTGGTGCCCTAGGCAAAAGGGCTCCACGGCACCCGCTACCACAATTCCTGGTGCCCCCATCCTTGTCTTACTACACCACATAAATAGTGGAAAAGCACCCCTGCTAGAGCGGCGGCCTAGGCGGCCACCCAGTAGGCCAATGCCTAAGGCCAGCTATGGTAGTGTTGATATATGCCATGTGATGGTTAAATGCTGTGGGACAGATTTGTCAGATCTGCTGTGTTACAGCCAGTGAGGCCTGCTAATGCTACAAGGGCTGAGGACACCCACATGCATTCTGCACAACACTGTGCAATTTAATCACATACCTGTACATCCCACAACTGTCGCATAAGTGATATCCCCACTATGAAAGGTGGACTGTACATGTGCCTATATGTACATCCATGTGTGGATGTGTACATGCATGTGTATAGATATGCATATATATATATATATATATATATATATATATATATATATATATATATATATATATATATATATATATATATATATATATATATATATATATATATATATATATATATATATATATATATATATATATATATATATATATATATATAGATATATACATGTAGAGTGAGACAGAGAGAGAGAGAGACAGAGAGACACGGGGTCATATGTACCGCAACAGGTGTGTGGTGACCAAGGCATGGACTGTAGACAAGTGTTGATACTGCAGTGCCATTCCACCTTCCCAAAATAGTGTACCCATTAACTACCACATAGGTAGAGATCTACCTAACAGTGAAGGTGTGATAAGGGAACATGGGACACAGGTGGACAGTAGCCTCCACTTTGATGAAGACAGTGCCACACTATACCTGTAATCTGTCTGTGTGGTATGTGTCATGACAACAGGTGTGTCATCTATGGAAGTATAGGGTAGAGTTCCCCTCTACTCATCATAATGCCCTGTGTGGTATGTACTTCACATGACAACTACACCAGGTGAAAAGGCCACAGACAGACCTCCCAAAAGGTAATACTGGCCGCAAACAGATGCCCTATGCAGACTGACTCACAAAACCACAACTACACTGTATTGCATACTGGCCACACAGAGGTGACCTCTGCCGGACATACAGAGGTATGTCACACCCATAGCTGGGTGACAACCACCATGGCAACATATCACAATCCCTCCAGGATACACGCTGTAGGGCCCTAAACCTTGTCAGCTCACTAAACAGCACATGCTGGAGGGATAGGTTCCCATCTCAGAGATATGCCATACACCGGAATAAACCACATAGCAATAGCAAACAAGGCTCCTCCTTAGCAGTTGTTATAAATACCCCTGATGATTTTGTGGGAGCTTGGTAATACACCCCAGGAAACACCTCTGTGGTTCAGGTTGGCAGGGGCAAGTGAAATCAAAGTACATGTGTGTCAAAGGCCTGGGTAGCATATGGCGAGGCTGCCGTAGACCATAGGGCCAATAGCATATTACCTACCTATGACACTATGCACTCACACATGTACTTAATGCAATAGCTGCTATGTGAGGTTGAATAAGTGTAACGCTGAATGTGTGCAAGGTCTGTAAAGGTGTGATAGCTTAGTGTGATGTTGTATCTGACATGGAAGTGCCTATCCTAGCTGTGAGGACAGCAACTGATGTGTAATGTACTGTTAGGCAGACATAGTAGTACGGCATATGATGTGACGTAGTTCTCCATTGACGAATGTGGTGTCTTATTGTAGGCTAAAGCAATACATGTATGCTTAGTGAGTGGTACTGCTGGTGAATCCATCACCAATATGAACTGTAGTACTACCTGAAGCTGTAGGCCTAAACAGCACAGTATGGTGTGTGTTCACATTGCTTGGAAACACTGTCATGTGTGTTTCCTGTAGTCTGCACAGAGGACAGAATGCAGGCATAAGGGTGTGCAAGTAGTGGCACACAGTACCATATGGTACACAGGTAATGCTCATTTGTGTTGGCATACAGTGGTGCATTGTATGTTTGCCTGATGTATGCGTGATTATGCCTGTACAATGGCTGCAATCATATGTGTGTTACAGGGTTAACGTGAGTATCCAGCAACATATATAGTCTGTTACAGCAGTATGCCACCTATAGTAACAACTGGACACATCTGTTAGGCAGGGTTATGGCATAAATGACCAGGGTGGTTGATTGGTACTACTGTACCTGTACTTTACATCCATTGCAATGGATGACATCTCTGTTCGTGCATTGGTGTGATATACACCCCTGTCTTGAGGTTGTGCAATGTGTCACAAACAGTGTGTCAGGTACTGTTGTATAGTGGTGTGATATATAGAGTCTGCCAGGCAGTGTTAGTTAGTTGTGGCCTGAGAAACAATAAGTGGTATTGAATGTGTGTACCCTCTGACAGACAATAGAATGGTATATATGTCAGTAAAGTGATATCTGTGGGTAAAGGTGTAAATTGTGCCACAGGACATTCTCACACATATTGTTCATATCTTTTTCGGCCAGATGGCCCACCAACGCAACCCAGCGTACACAGCGGATGAGGAAGAGGTGATACTCGACAGCCTATTTCAGTGGTACAGAATGCTCTTCTCCAGAAGCAGCCAGCACCAGCAGGAGCGGACTGCACTGTGGCAGGAACTTGTTCGTCGGGTAAATGACATAGGCATGCATAACCGGACATATGAAGGTACGCCATCACTGCAGTGATTTAATTAGACAAGTCTGGCAGCATGCGTCTGATATCCAAAGACAGCAGCTTGCCACAGGTGGTGGGGTGGCCATTCATCTCCCCCTCACCAGAGCGTAGGAGCTGCTCCTAAGCGTGGTGGCTCCTGGACAACAGCTACATTAACCTCTGACATGTGTTGTAATGGAGGCTAGAGCCACCCAACACATTCACCTGGAGCAAGCAGGTAACATGCCCTATCTGTAGACTACAGTTAATTGTATTGTTTAGATTATGTGTACGTGAGATGTGTACTGTGTGTTTAGCAGTTCTGCTGCCTAGTGTTGTGCAATACGGATAGTTTGAATAATATCCCTACACCTGTGACTGTTGACTGTTGTTGTACTGCAGTTTAGCATACCCACTGTAGCAATGCCACAGTTGTGGCCACTGACGAACCCTCTCATATTCTCGTAGGTCCCTCTGGTGTGATGGCAGGGCAGCTAATCCATGCTGGTGAGTGTGTTATACCTGCAATGTTGGTAATGAAATATGCATGTCATAGGTGAGGTGTAGGCCATGTACACATAACACACCTACGCATAATGCATGCCGTGCATGTTTGCTGTGAGACATTGCACAGCTCAGTAATGTCAGTAGCTGCCTCGATGACATGCAATACACAGAGCATAACACACAGGTGTGGCAACCCCGTACTGCACATTGGATAGGCATAGTTGCAACACCTGTACACAACATAACACATTTATCACATGCAGTACACAAAGTCATGCTACATATGGCGTAACCACACACCCACTGTAAGGTCACACTTCAGTATCCCACATGTCATCTACACACACACATGATGTACCTCAGGGGTAGAGGCCTATCATGGGGCTGTGCAACACTCTTCAACACATAACACAGTCATGTTAGGCAATGCTCCCTACTGGGCACCTCATACACCCATGTACAAAGTGGCTGTGTAATAGTGAACATATCCACGGCACTGCAGTTCAGGTACAGCATGCTAGGCAGTGGTCCGTCACACAGTAGTAGCCGTGAGTGACCACAAGATGCATGATGATGATGATGGCACATGGTACTACACCCCATCCAGTTACAGTGACCACAGTACTACACATAGCAGTCTTTGCTGTGCACCTAATTGTTTTGTGTGTGCAAACATATGCACCTATACACACCATGCATAGCATGTTGTGTGTGTGCTTACATATGCTAGTATACACATTTTGCACAACAGTCGCCATCTGTACAAAGAGTCACATATATGTCCTGGAATGCTAATGGGTGTATAGGTCACATGACACACATTGGGTATGTGTGGTGTTTAATGTTTCAGTTGTGTAGCATGCCATGCCATGCCTGGCACCAACATATCTGCAATATGTCCCACATGCACCATAACCACTGTGCAATGTCCATGTCATGCATTGGGATTCCTTCACATCTACATGCAACACTCATCCCATGTCTGTACATTGCATGCATTTGCTACACCTGTGCCCACTATTATGTGCTATGGACACAGACACTGTCATCAGACATGGCAATCTATGTGTCACACGGATAACACATGCAGCCATGGTATGTATACCACTGAGTGATGGTGCACATGACACTGCAGAGCAGATAATACTTGCACAGCAATGCTGTGTCCATGTACACATTGTATTCCAGGGTGTAGCCAATCACTGAACAACTACACACATGCATCAAAGCCATGTATAATGTCATTAGATAGGGCTGTCTACACTTGCACTGCATGGTGTTGAGCAATACATGGTCTGCCTGCTGACACGTGTGTGGTGACTGTTTGCCTTATGATACTGTCACCCACCATCACCCACTATTGTATATGTGTTGGATTGCTGGTGAGTGTGTGTATATGCTGTGGTGAGCAGTGTATTTCTGTGCATGTGTGAATCTGAGCATGTGTTCATGTGTTCATGTGTGCATGTGTACATGTGTTCATGTGTTCATGTGTTTATGTGTGCATGTGTACATGTGTGCATGTGTGCATGTGTGCATGTGTTCATGTGTGCATGGCTGCATGTGTGCAAGTGTTCATGTGTGCATGTGTTCATGTGTGCATGTGTGCATGTGTGCATGTGTGCATGTGTGCATGTGTGCATGTGTGCATGTGTGCATGTGTGCATGTGTGCTAACATCATGTACAGATTGTAAAGTGCGTTTCCTGTCTTCCTTCCACAGGTGCTGAGTTAGGGGTGGCTGAATGCAGCAGTGAACCTGATGTCACCGCCACTAATAGTGGAGATGATGAGACATGTATTGTGGCACAGGAAGGTCTGACAAGGATATGTCGTTGGTCCACCAATCAACAGTACACAGCGGTCAACCCCATCTATGCGCACACTCATACTGTCAGTACATCCCTCGTCACCAATGGCCATAGTTGAGGGACAGCATACAGTTGGCATTGACCAGGAGAGTGTGGTACCTATGGCACGTGCATCCCCTCACAGCAGCCATAGCTGGATTAATGGAATTATACCACATAGGCGGATGTCCAGGGGTTCTCAGGGGAGCACCACTGGTCATATTGCCCCTGACAGACGTGCCCCCAGAGGTATTACAACCTCCAGTATGTTCCGGGCTGTAATGCAAGCACAGGCATGTATGGAACGGTACACCCAACAGGGTCTAAGGGTGCAGAGGGCCCATTACACTGCTATCAATGACAGCATCCGTGACCTTGCCAGTGCCATCTGGAATTACACCAAGGTCATTGATAGCCATTGGACGGAGACATTAGATGTCCTCCACAATGTGTTAGCCATGAGCCAGGACCGTGCAGGACAGATGAGAAGCCGATGTGGATGCATGCCAGCAACAGCATCAGCTGACAGTCATCACAGACGGACCACGGATCACAGCCACTCCCGTAGTGGCAGTACCAGCCCCAGCAATGCTGGGGCTGGCCTGTCCATTGACCGTCCTACTAGACCACGTGCACATGGCGCTGGCCAGTCCCAGCAGGGACATGGGTTCAGTCATCATACCTCTGCCTCTGATGATAGCACCCAGTCAGGGTTGGTACTCGATACTGCCCGTAGCACCCCTGCTAGGCACAGGTACTGTGTCCATGGCCAGAGACAGTGATCTGTACAGCCTAGCAGGCACAGTCTGTGGCTGTCCCACAACTGCCAGTATATGGCAGCCACATGGTGGAGTTGTGTGCATGCAGACACACACACATTTACCATACAACTAGGGCTCACACATACACACACACACATTACATCAACATTGGCCCATGCAGTACCGTTGTCCCTCACACACACACACACACACACACACACACACACACACACACACACACACACACACACACACACAGATATGCCGATTGGATGGGTCAATGTCGGGCTCTGGCAAACCTACAACACACCCTGTACATATGATGACACCTGTGCCACCTCCTGTCATCTGTCACATTGATGCAGGAATAGGCTAACATGGTTCTGATGCACAGGGTGACATTATAGCAGTGTAGCAATAGTAGCAAGTTGCCAACAGGAAAGTGTACTGATATCCTTGTAGGTATATCTGAGCAGGCATTATGCATCACAGCTCTGATAGTCATTGTAGCATTGTTTACACCAGTGTTAAGTCTGAGTATGTATTGTCCACCCATGTGCCACTTGGCTGAAGTGTACAGTGTTGCCAGCATGTGTTAGTGAGTGGACAGTACGTCTGTGATGTGTGCATTAGCGGGTGTACATCTGTGAACATGGTGTGTGCGCACTGTCTGCATGTACGTGCATAGTGGACACATGGGATGTGCGACATACCCTGTTCTACACATTGTTAACATCTCATGGTATCTTTTGATGGCCAGTATGCATTCTACTACAGATATGTACTAACATGGGTACACATGTGTATATGACATGGGTTGGCACTATGCTGTGGGTGGTACCGCTGATATCTGTCAATGATCTGCAGTCTGGCAGTATACACCACCTCAACAGCATGACTATAACCAATCATTAGATGATGTCCTGACAAATGACTCACAGTTGTAGGGAACTCAGTAACAGTTGGATCCTTCCAGTACTATACTATAACAGTAACCAGTGGTATTGACCGCCACACATTCCTGGGACCACACCTGTGTGGCATATAGCCCTCTTAGATACATGCAAACACACTAGGGATATGTCCATCCACATCTGGAAATGCATGCATTGGCCTACACTGCATTCCCCAGTTGGGATGCATATCCTACACAAGGGTATCATACAGACAGATACCTGTTGTCCAATACATGCTGTATAGCAGTACACCATCTATGGCATAGTCATCCACATTTACTATACATACTATCCCGACAGTAACAGATAGGTGGTAGCCCTTAACATGTATGTTGGGTACCAATGTGTACAGACAGACACGTGTTATGTCACCTGTCCCTTGGTATCCACATATCCATAGGTATTGTGGGGTCCCTCGGTGTTTTGCATAACACATTAGGGGTCTGCATGCATATCCACAGGGCTAGTGCACATCTATAATGACTGTCCATTATTGCCAGTTGTTGTTGTGTATGAACATGGCTGACATATACCCCGGCAATTACCCTCACTCACAGTACTCTATAATACGTGTCATGGGTGTGTGTGGCAGGGATGTCCTTGGCCACGGATCACTACATTGACTGGTCTTGACGCATACATACATATGTGACCTATGATCTGAGAAGCAGCGGCACAATCTGTCGAAGGTTACAAATGTATTCATGTAGTATGCAGGCATCACACCTACGTACTGATTGAGGTCACATGTACACAAATTTATTTGACACGCAGATACCCGATGTGTGCAATGCACATACTGTTTGAAACATATGTCATACCGTAGTAAAAGCAAAACCCACACTGCATTGACCACCTGTGGCACATACACACACACACTTGGAGTTTGCAGGACTCAAACCCCAACCTAATTATGTTATGATGCTAGAGAAACACGCATTAACACAGCATGCTATATGCATTACTGGGTGGCTTCTGTTCTCCTTGAATATTTGTAGGATGCTGACATCATCAGACTTTCTGAAGAGGGATGTACCTCTTTTAATGTGTTTTCCCAGATTCCAAAAAGGCTACTCCTCTCAAAGGAAATCACACACACATACAGACGTGGCATTTGCAGGATTTAAACCCCTACCTAACTATGTTATGATGCTAGAGAGATATGCATTTACACAGCATGCTATATGCATTACTGGGTGATTTCTGTTCTCCGTGAATATTTGTAGGATGCTGACATCATCAGACGTTCTGAAGAGGGATGTACCTCTTTTAATGTGTTTTCTCAGTCTCCAAAAAGGCTACTCTTCTTAAAAGAAATCACACATACCCCCCACACACACTTGGCATTATGCAGGACTCGAACCCCTACCTAACTATGTTATGATGCTAGAGAAATACGCATTAACACAGTACGCTATATGCATTACTGGGAGCATTCATTTCCAAAGCTCTATTTGTAGGATGCTGATATCATCACACTTGGCAAAGAGGTATTCACCACTCCTAATATGTTTCCACAGTCTCCAAAAAGGCCACTCCTCTCAAAGAGCCAATCTCACACACACACACATATTCACAGGATTCAAACCCTACTTAACTATGTTATGACACTAGTGAGATATGCATTAACATGACGCACTACTTGCTTTACTAGGAGCATTCGTTTCCAAAGCTCTAGGATGCTGACATCATCACACTTGGCAAAGAGGTATTCACCACTCCTAATGTGTTTCCACAGTCTCCAAACAGGCCATTCCTCTCAAAGACAATCTCACACACACACACTCAGCATTTGCAGGATTCAAACCCCTACCTAACTATGTTATGACACTAGTAAGATAAGCATTAACACAACACACTATTTGCTTTACTGTGTGGTTTCTATTCACATGCTATATTTGTAGGTTGCTGACATCATCACACTTGGCAAAGAGGTATTCACCACTCTTAATGTGTTTCCACAGTCTCCAGAAAGGCCACTCTCCTCAAAGCCAATCTCACACACACTCCGCAATTGCAGGATTCAAACACCTACCTAACTATGTTACGACACTAGTGAGATACGCATTAACACGACACGCTATATGCTTTACTGTGTGGTTTCTATTCACATGCTATATTTGTAGGTTGCTGACATCATCAGACTGGACATGGTAATGTGTGTGCACTTAGCGTTATGCAATCCCAGGAATGAACCTTGTGGGTCAGCAGGTGTGAACATCTTGAACAGGAATACACAATTCATAGCTTGTGTGATCTATCTATGGACAAATTACCATTCCTTCATATGACAATACATATTCATGCATGGATTGTAGGTTTTGTAGATACAACATGTGTCTGTGATGTTGGTAAAGGGCTATTCAAAGCCTATGTGAGACCTGTGTTGCTCCTGCCAGTGATGTATGTCCTGGGTGGCTGCCTTGCAAGACATCTAGCAGGTTTGGGGAATATGATGTGCTCATTAACATACCACAGATATTTGGGTTGTGTGTTTGTCGGTTTACAATATCTCTGTTCCTGACTGCAATCATGATGGACTCCATGGACTAGCATTTCGGACTTTGTAGGCTTATAGGAATATAGTTCCCATGGCGTGTTGTGCACCAACACTTGTGGGGTGTGCCACATGTTGCTGTAACACATTCAATGGTGTAAGATCCTGTAGAGAGTGTGAGGCTCAACAGACTGTTCGGGTGCAGTGTCTGTTTGTCCTGTTGTTCACTTATGACACATATGGGGAAACAATGTTATCCACGTGATGGGATTCATTTCGTATTGGGAGGACCAGTTTACACATTCTACATGTGATATCTCCTGGTATGATGTTAGGGCCTTTTGTCACTGGGAGGTGGGTATGTATGTATGGGCCTGTCTGACAGGATGTTGACATTGTCAGTTAGGTATGGTTGACCCTGACTCAGGACATATATGACTGCACATCGATATTGTGACATAGCTGAAGGAGGTGTAATGTTTCTGTCTGTACTCCTTTGCAGATTATCTTTCCACAGCAACAACAAACCTGAACACTAAGCCCATTATACTCTTTTACACACTTGACACACTACTGATCCTTTGTGATCAGTCGACAGTGTATGTCATCATTATATCCTGCCATGTCCAAAGATCGGTTTCGTGTGTACTCTCCAGTTCAGCTGGTGTATATTGGAATTTTGATGCATTGTTACAACTGCCTTATGTACACAGGGAACACTGTCCTCCTACCAACAGACTCAGATATATGTGAGAGGTGCAACTGTATAGACAGACAGGAGGCTGAGATCTCCCAAGCCATGACTGGTACAGTCTATCGGGTGGTGAAGGTAATCACACACACCACAAATACAGTCGCACATGGACCTATGATAACAACAAACCATATACATTGACACACAAAGACATACTTGGAGCATCTAAATATACTCTGCTTAAGCAGCAGAGACATCCAAAGCAGACACACAAACAACTGCTAACACACAACCATACACACATATCACATAGTTCACAAAGTCATTGTGCCACAAAGTCACTGCCCTTAGGCCTACACAACACACCTCATACACTTGCATTAGGTGACTGTAATTGTCGGTCACACTGACATCCCACTCACCAGGCTGAACAAGGTGAAGGTCACTTTGTGCTGTGTGTCGGGTGACAGGATATGCCACATGACATATGCACTGTTGTCAGTCCACTGCAAGTACAAATATGGCTCCATCATCTACCATTCTCATGTGTAAACCCTCAGATGTTCCTTCCTGGACTACATGACAAGAGACATAGAGGAGCTCTCTGATCATGTAGCCCAGGCCAGTATGACCCTGACCTTGTGTAGCATCTTACCCTCACCAAGTACTATGTCACAGTATACAGATGAAATGATCACTTTTAACAGTTGCCTAACATATTGTTGTCATTCACAGGGGATCCAGTGTCTGTCAGCCTGGGATTACATGCTCAATATGACACGTACATTCGCTATGGACACCATGCACCTGTCACTCCTACGCTTTCACAGACTGCCTTAGGCTCTTGACACACACATAGTGGCTGTTTGAAGTGAGGGTCAGAAGACATAACCACAGCCATAGACATTACAGGGTACAGGAAACGGAGAGTGATGGTGCTCAACAACTGATGTCTAACCCTCAGAATGCATGCACTCAGGACTCACATCAGTATGGAATCTGTCAATATATGCGCAGTAACAAACACCTGGTTCAGGCTCACAAAAGCACAGCAGCACTAACAGGTTTTACGTCATACCATGGTTTTCAGACACAAGATTTGGACCAGACAACAACAATAGGGGGTATCCATATACATCATTCATACACACACCTCCAGGTTGGTAGCAGTGCACAAAGCATTGGGGAACGTACATGTGCAACTGACAATGGGCAAAAATGCATTTCAGTTTGTAGACTGTTACAGACCACACTCCCAAACTTGGGCACAACACTCATTATTCCTGGGAACACTGGGGAATGTGAAGATCTCACCAAACACCATTATATTGTGTGACTTCAAATACACAAACATTGACTGGGTATACTACTCAAGCACTGAAACCCTTGCACAACAGTTGCTAGGATTGTTACACTCAAATGCTATGGCAGATCTGGTCACCACACCCACAGGGGGTTAAAACATGTGGGACCTGATCATCACCTACATGGGGACTCTATGTTCCACAACAGAGGTATACCTGTCATTGCTAAGGTCGGAACATACATTCATCTCACTAGACATACATATCTCATACACACACACATCCTATGTGATCTCTGTGATGTACTTCTCATGAGCAAATGTCACACTTGTACAAACTGAGGTGGTATCCCTCAATGACCCTGGGACAGTGTTAATTATGGCTCAGACCACTTCATACTTTACAAGCCCATTCTATGGACAACTACTGGAATGCATGGATCATGCTATCCCAGATAACTACAAGACTCACTCCTCCAAAGGCAGGGGAACTGTCTACTGGACCACGGCCATTACTGAGCTATACAGGGACAGGAGGAGGCTACTACATTCTAGAGCACAATCACAATCAGGAAGGCATCTCTGATCAGTACTATGGTATAGCTACGATCACTTGTTGATTCATCTAAGGCCCACTTATAACGGACACTTGCAACAGACACTATGGACAATCACAAGGCCTTATTTAGTTATGTCAGGGACCTGGGTGGGAACTCAAAGATATGCTGTGAGTTACTGCATAATTACAAATGATACAGTGAACCCACTAACATTGAGAACATCCTGGACAACAGGTTCAGTGGGAATGTTTCCCCACCATCCCCCCTGCAGTGCACATGTCCATCACAACAGGGTGTAGCCTCTCTGACATCACAGATGAACATGTGTGTGCTGCCCTCTCCATAGCAGACAACACAGCATCAGTGGGACCAGATGGTGTCCCAGACTGTGGCATACACAAGATTCATGACAAACTTCACACTCACATTATGTCACTGTACAATATCACAGTTACTACAGGATATGTACCCATGGAATGGCATACAGCTACGGTGTACCCACTCCACAGTGCTGGTGCCACAAGGGACCCTGGACATTATCCCAATATATGCCTAACTATCCTGGTCTGCTATGCTATGGAGTGTATCATCATGGAACACATACACATACACATTGTGAACCTACAGACACTGGATCCTACACAATTTGGTTTTGTTGTGGGCATATCTTGCCTCTTGCAGATGTTTGATGTCTTTTAACAGTTAACAGGTCCATAGACATACACAGGGTTGTCCACACAGCCTACCTGGAGCTCGCACACCTCTTCTACACAATACCCCACTTGGCCTTTATACATTAGATCACCGGATTCACTATCTACACATATGTCACAAGATGGATTGCTAACTGGATCATGGATAGCACACACATGGTCAGTATTGCAGGTGCCATGTCTGACTATACATCAGTTACACATGGCATCCCACAGGGCTCAGTCCTGGGACCTCTCTTGTTCTGTATATATTTCTGATACATACTGGCTAACACAGGAGGAATATGGATGACCATGTTTGCAGATGACTGCAACCTGGGTGCCATAATCAACTCCACAGTTGGCACAAGCATCCTCAGAAAGGGTCTCACAGAGATGGATGACTGGTGCCAGAGCCATGGCCTACAGCTGCCTTCCTTTAGATGTATAGTCATCACCTTTGGTAGTAACATTGTGCACACACATTACCCACATAGGTGATGATACATCATGTACAGTGTGTGTGATTTGTGATTTGGGGACATGAATACTTAGTACTCTCGCCTTTGACATTCACGTTGCCAATGTTGTTGGACAAACCTTCTATTTAGCCAATCTTATCCCATATGGTTTTACATCCAGATCAGGTGGGGTCATTGTGACTCTATAGTCATCAGGCACATGCTTGGATACAATGCCCCATTTTGGATGTACCTTACCCAACACCTGCAGCAACTGGAATGTACACAGATTTACATAACCAAGTGGATCTAGGGACTCACACAGATGGTATGCACAGTTTGGCTATGGTGACCCCAGCTCTCCTCAGTTGCTTACTGCCTACTTGGATGCAGTCTGTGCCTTTTGTTTGAAGCCATGTCCATCACAGCATTGATGGACAGGCTCAACATGAGAATATCAAAGTCCCTTACAGCTACATGCTCCAGGGACACGTACGTAAGCAATGATGTTAATAGGACATGCTGGAGGGGCATATTACCATCACAGAGGCTCCACTCACTCGGGAATGTGATCACAGTCCCACATATGCACAGACCCATGCTGACCACCTACAGATGACATCTTCACAGGTGGATGGGTGATCGTATGTTTAGCCCTGGGATATGATATGGGTCCTTGCTAGTCAGAGGCAGAATGAAATGAACATATGTGAGATATCTTGTGTGACCTACTATCAACAGGCACAGTCTACTGATCTAGCAGGGTTGCAAAATACAAAAACACTGTGGCTAGGCTTCTACATACCCTAGGACAGATAGCCTAGTGTCAACCTCTGAACCTATGCTAATGTTCGGGATGCACATTGTTCAGTGATGGTGCTGATTGTAAGTTTTGTTTCTTTTTTGCTTTACCACTTCCTATGAACAACCTAGGTTTCTGCATAACATATTTGATTGTGACAGGATTTCACTATATTATATTGTGTCTGTTGTCATATCACTGTGTGCACATGGCAGATTGGTGAATAGTGCGAGGTTCCTGGGTTGACACATGCAACTGAGGGATATGTGTGGCCCACTGCTGTACTCAAACTTGCCTAAGTGTGTGAGCATGCCCAGTTCAGACTTTCAGTGTTTTGTTGCCTAACATTAGTCTCATATTTTCAAGTGTGTGAGCATGCCCAGTGTAACCTTGCAGTATGTTGCTGTCTGAGGTCCACTACATTTGTTGATGTGTGTGAACATTACCAATATTAACATTTATACTATATGTGTGTGTTGAATATCAGGTTCTATTATTACTGCAGGCCTCACCTTTGTGTCTTAACTCGACAGGGATTATGCTATGCCTGCAAGGTTTACATGAGATACTTAGCATTGACTTATCAACATTTTTTCATACAAGCTGACCATTGACATACTGTCATGGTTTAGTGGTTCTGTACTATGACTATAGTGCACTGGGTTCGAGGACTGTCACTGCTTCATATTTTCATACATGCCAGAACAGACTGCTTCAAGAAAAGTGAAGCAAATATGAACATGATAACCTGCTTTTGATGAACTATACCCACATTTGACCAGACTTGCACAACATTGCTCAATGTTGCCCAACATTGCTGGACAGTGCACAATATTGCTGAACATTGCCTGTAGTTGTGCTACTTAGTGTGTGCATATACTAAATAGTGGTGAGAGCTGTTTAGCAGTGCTTTATATTGCTTAACACATAGCAATCATGCCTCAGGTGGTGCTGCAGGGCTGCCTATGTTGGATGCACATTTTACACTCCCTATACATGTTTGTTAACAGGTAGTGTCAAGTTAGGCATCGCATTTACTATATGTGCGAGTCGGAGAGAGGTATCATTTCCAGGGTTCCTACTGAGCCAGTGTATATGCTATGCATTGCCTCTTTGCCAAGGCCAAAGCATACTGGGCACGCCTCCTTCTGCCTACTGGGGCAGGCTCAGGTTTTTCCTCCTCCAAGTCACGCTCTGCCTGTGATGGCCTTGGCAATGGTGGGGGGCTGTTGTGCCCGGCCCTATGCTGCTCCTGCTGCAGCTGTTTTCGTAGGATCATATTGTGTAGCATAGCACATACCATGACTATTTGGGTATATGTAGTTGGTGAGTACAGCAAGGCTCCACCAGATGTGTCCAGGCACCGGAACTGTGACTTGAGCAGCCCAAACACACGCTCGATTACATTTCGTGTTTGTGCGTGTGCCTCATTATGGCATTCCTGTTCAGGTGTATATGCATTTCTGATGGGTGTCATCAGCCAGTGCTCGAGTGCATATCCAGCATCCCCCACTAGGTGACCATGAGGGATGTCCCCATTGGCAAATGTCTGCTACAGCTGTGTCAGATGCCAGATATGGGAGTCATGGTAGCTTCCAGGGCAGCCAGCACACACATTCATTATTATGCCCTGGGCATCACACATGACCTGGCAGTTGATGGAAGGGTAACCCTTGCCATTATAGTAGACCCTAGCGGGGTAGGCTACCCCGCTCACCGGCTGGTGCTTTGATGTGAATGTGCGTGCAGTCTATTGCACCCACTACCTCAGGGTATTCCGCTATTTGCTGGAAGAGATGCATATTGCTGGCCAATACCTCACGGGAATTGGGGAAATATACATGATCACCGACATGTGCTGCCATGGCATTGAGGAACTGGTGCAGTACCCTAGATGCTGACACCTGTGAAATCCCCATCATATTGCCAGTTGGTCTCTGGAAGGTACCTGTTGCTAATATTCTTAGGCCAACACATACCTTGGGTTTCCACTGGGATGGGTTCCCCTCTGTTGGTTCTGTGTGTGAGGTGTGGCCTGCACAGCTCAACAATTTGCTGCATGAGGCCTCTGTCCACTCTATAGCGCTCCATTATCTCCAGCTCATGTAGCCCCTGGTAGGTTACCCTAGGCCTGTACACTCTTCTCCGTCTCCTCACTGTGGGTTGCTCAGCAGCATTTGCATTGTCACCACCCTCAGCATGTTGCATATGTCGCCTTATGACAGCAATGGCAGCCCCTAACATTTCTTTGTCTCAGTAAAGCTTTTTCAGTTTTCACTTCTATTAGCTTACTGCAGTGTTGCAGTGTGTCTGAGAAAAACATACTGGAATGGTTTTTGCTGAGTTTTAAGTGCTGGGCTGGGCTAGTGTACTGCCTGTGTAATTGCCTGATTCTGATTGTTTTCACCTGCTAGCTCTGCTAGTACTCCCTGGTTAACTTCCTACTATTTGTTGTGCTTCCTTTTCCCTTTCTGTTTCCTCAGGGGGCAGCGCCGCGCAAACAAGCGCAAACACACGCACACCAGCTCACACGTGCGCACACATGCTTACACGGACTAAAAGTTGCTTATTCTTGTTAAAACGCATGCACACTGGCACAAACGCTTACAACTGTTTACACAACCTTACATATGCTTACTCAAGCCTACACGCTCGCACACACGCTTACACGTGCGCACACTGTCTTAAATGGGTTTACTGGTGCGCACACGCGCACATGCACGCTCAGCAAGAAACGTTGGTGTTATCCACGGCATACACCTTCGATTTCTTGACTTTACCTGGCCTACCTGTTGACACACCTCTTTCACTATTATGTAAATGTAAGTTGACACATGTCACTCTGCTCCAATGAGCTTCACTCCTTTCATACATACCCTCCTCGTGATGTCACCTATCTTCTACTCTGTTACTCCCCTTATTCTACTCCTACACTCCACTGACTGTGCTTATTTGCTATGTAAACTTGCGATTCACTATCATAACTCTCATTTGCATATGATTGCCTACTAATGCTTAGTTACATCTCTTAGACTGTGCCTCCCCCCTTAGCAACCTCTACTCGGTGGCCATGTTGTCTTCAGCCTGCCATTCCCTTGCATTTCAAATTAATTTTAGCTATAAAATCCACATTTGTGGATCTTAATTATTAATTTTCTGCTTTTTAGGGCGCAGCGTGTTTGTGCGGCGCTGCGCTATGGTTAAACCCCGGAGATCAGGATAAAAAAAAAAGTTATTTTATTTTTAATTTGCATCACTTTCTGTTGCCAATGGCTGTATTTTTGGCTATTGGCATGCTTCCCCCTGTGAATGCATGCTTTTTTTCCAGCTGACACGGCTCCGTTTTGCTATTTGCAGAACTGTACTCAGTTATCAACTGAGTACATTTCTGCAAATAACACTACTCCTACTCGGACAGGTTTGGGTTTCCTGGATTGCAAATTTACCTAATTTGCATGGCTTTTGCCTGCAATTGAGGTAATTTGCATATCCCAACCCTGTCCGTGTAGGACTAGTTTGGAGAGCTCAGTTGCACGCCCCTACCAGCTCTTCCTGGATCGCTCGGCGGACATGTTGGCTGCATGGAGTCTTACTCTACTCTAAGACTCCGTGCAAGCCTTCGTGAATCTGGCCCCTAGTGTAGTTGTTATTGAATCCCGGGGGTAAACTATATACAGTAGGACCACCTTAAATGGGCTTGTTTTTAGAAAGAGCATTATGCTTTCGGAGAATCTCTCTGCAAGGATAAAGCTGAGATCAATGATGAAATTAACAATAGGAACATCATAATTAAATTCAGTACAGTAAAAATGCATGTTAATATGGCTTGACAATCTACCACTGCATTGTCAAGAATAGCTTTAGTTCCTTTTACAATAAAAGGAAGGGTTAAGCAGACAGGTTGGATATTATGGTCCCAAGGAATGCAAGCTGTAAGTCCACTGTCATTTACATAAAGTTTAATGGGATTACAGTAAAGATTAAGTAAATGACCATGAACTTACAGCCGGCTTTCTTTGGGACCATAGCTGTTTATTGTGTTTCTGCAGTTTGTTTTTTACTTTTTTGTGTTTACTAGGCTGGATATTATCATAGCCAGCTTCCAGACAGGAAACTATTCTGAGGAATATTAAACCTGATGGGGATTCTGCTTAATGCTCAAGCAAATAGCTCACAATTCCAAAGACAACAAATCAATTAAAGAAATGTCCTAAGTGAAGAAATTAAGTGCCAGTATTAATTCCTTACTAATGTTTTCTGTTTGGATACCTGCTGCAGTTGTAATGATATTTGTAAGTGCTACATAAAGGGATGCAAGAGATGCAATGGAATAATCAACCAAATTTAGGAAACTCCACATTAATTTAAATATAGATTCATTTAGCAAAACCTGGATTATTGAAATATTAGTTCTTACACAGTAAAATTGCAAAGTTGAACTAATATGTAAAAGGTGACATTTTGTACTGATGTGATTGCTACCATTATTATACAGAGGTAGCAGAAACGTGGTCAGTATTCCTATAAATGGGTAGCAAGCAGTTCGCCTCCCACATCAGAGAATGCAGTTGGGCAAAGCCTTATTTGCAAAAACACTTTAAAGTTATAATGGGGAGTCTCAGAATGTACTACTTATTATTTTAATTTTAGTTTATTTTTCAAAGATCAGGACTCATAGCATGAGGTATTGCATTTCTGTAGGCACACCAACAGTGTCTACCATAGTTCATTATTTTATTTTATTATTTTTTTTTATTTACATTTGTTTACCAAGTAGTGTCCAACTTGTCTGGTGGCCCATTTTCAGTGGAGACCTGGGAAGAAAAGCTCCACAGATAAACAATACAGAACAAAGGACAAGCAAAGAAAAATCTACATTACTACATTAACTAAAAACATAAGAATATTTTTACAATGAGTATTGAACATTGTTACAAACAAAAATAATTCATTAGTAATTTGCTTTGTAAAAAACAGCTTTAAAAAGAGTATTCCTTTGAACGTGAAGGTTCATTTTTAGCTGATAACAAGCAGTGATCAGGCCTAGTCTGTGAGGTATACAACTTTGTTAAGCAAGAAAAAAAATGCTTATGAAAAAATTATAGAAGTAAATAAAAGGGGAGAAAAACAGGAAATAGGAGCTGTTATTAGAGAAAAACAGTATAGTACAGGTATAAAGGAGCATAAGGTAAATTGTTTATCCTGGTGGAAAACAAGGGCAGAGCCAGTTGCTTTTCAGATGTTCCTTTAAACTATGTTTAAATGATGAGAAGCAAGGGATGCATTGTAAACTTTGGGGAAGAGCATTCCAGGATTTAGCTACTTTGTTTGAGTAGAGGACGTCACCATGGTATCTATGTGACTGCGTTATTTTGAGTAATGGCCTACTGGATGATCTAAGGGGCCTATTATTCACTTGTAGTTGGAGCAAGGTTGAGATTGCCGGGCAGCTCTGAGGATTGTGTGTGATTTTGTGTGCTAGGGTTAGTTGGTTTAAGATTACTAGGTTAGACAGTTCTAGCCAGCTGAGTTGAAGTAGAGCAGAGCAATGGTGGGATTTATGCGGGTGGTCAGTGGTAAACTTTGCAATTCTATTATAACAGGATTCAAGGTTGTGCAGGTCTGCCTTATGTAGGTTAGTAAACATATGTGAGCAGTATAGAAGAGTAGAGAGTAGTTGTGACCCTGCAGTAGCAAACCTGCCTGGGGGGGGGGGTGGTATGGTTTGTCTCTGTATAGGGCAATTAGTTCAGAGTTAACTTTTTTGATGGTTTGAAAGATGTGAATATCAAATTTGAGATTTTCATATATTGTGATACCTAGGAGTTTGGCCTGGTTTGAAGGCTCAATTTTGGTACCATTTGACGAGTGAATATAGAGGTATGGGCGGTTGGATTTGGCAGTTTTGTTAGAGAAGATTAATCATTTTGTCCTATTTGGATTTAGAATGAGTTGGTGGTTTGTTAAAAAAGGTTCTACTTCTAGAAAAGCTTGTTGCATTTTGTCTTTTAGTTATTGTGGGGAAGGGGCAGATAAGGGAAGTATCATCAGCGTATTGTATGGTAGCTGCCAGTTGGGTAGCGGTATTAAGTTTATTAGTAAATATGATAACTAGAAGGGGGCCAAGTATAGATCCTTGGGGTACCCCAGTGGTCACTGGCAGTAGGGGAGAGAGTTTATTTTCCCATTTGGTAGCCTGTTGATGGTTAGCGAGATAACCGAGAAACCAAGACATGGCAGCTGGACTGAGGTTGTATGTAGCAAGCATGTATGTATTTGGTGGGAGATGGTGTCAAAGGCTTTTGACACATCTAGGAATATTGCAGGTACTATTTGTCCATTGTTCATTAGGTGGTGAATGGTATTGGTGAAGGATAATAAGGCTGTGCTAGTACTATACTTGGGTCTAAAGCCGTGCTGGGAATCTGATAGAAGGTTGGTGGTGGTCAGGTGGTTTAGTAGTTGAAGCTGAATGCATTTCTCTAGGATTTTTGCTAAAGTTGGGAGGATGGCTATGGGGTGGCAGTGTGTGATTTCTCTGGGAGGGGCCACCCTTGTGGAGGGGGATGATGTGAGCAATTTTCCATAGAAGGGGCACATATTGTTCAGAGCTAGAATGATTGATTAATATTGAGATAGGACATGCAATGTATGGGGCAGCAATTTATAAGAATTTGTTTGGAAGTTGGCTGGCCACTGGGCAGCAAGGCTTTAGCTTGCTTAGTAGCTTTTTAATGTAGGAAGTTTGAATTGGTTTAAATGATAGGGAGTTGGTGGTACTGGGGCATAATGAGGGGAGGGAAAGGGGCAGTATTTTTTTGCTGTCAAGCAGGGAGAAGATAAAGTTAATGAAATGTGAGTTGAATTGTGAGGCTATGGGTGTAGTGGCATTGGCTGTGAAAGGGAGGGGGGTTACTAGGGTTGAGGAGGAGGTTTACTGTTTGCCAGAATTTTTGCAGGTTATGAAGGAACTTTTATTGAGCAGTTTGGAAATAGTGCTTTTTATCACTGTTATTTTTTTTTCTTAGTCTGGTTTCTTAATTGCTGATAAGTGGTGAGGTTAGATTTATCTTTGGTGGAAAGATATAGCGATTTGGCTCTATCTCTTTGTTTAATGAGTTGTTTTGCCTTACGGAAAAGTCATAGTAGTTGCATGGCTTTGGAGCATATTCTTCTGGTGGGGGCTAGGCTATTTAGTATTTCAAGGACTTTTGTGTTAAAGAATTCAACTGCAAGGTCTAGGTTTAGGTTTTTTAATGGGGACCAATCACAGCGCTGAAGTAATAGGTTGAATAACTCTGGTGAGAAATGTTTCTTGCTGTGGATGATTCTGAAAGGATTGTAAGTTTATGTGCAGAATCTTTTCTGAGTAGAACTGTGAAGGTATGGTTGCTAATATTGATAGGAAGGCAGCTGGCTAGGTCATTTAGGTTTTGTTTGTTAGTTAATATCTAGTCCAGTAGTGGCTCTTTTTTGGAGTGCTTGTCAGTGCAAGTGGGACAGTGTATAAGTTGGGAATAATTGTATAGATTAATGACATTTGTGGGGCAGACTGAGGAGCAGGTGAGCCAGCTGAGATTAAAGTCACCTAGGCTGATGGTTTCTTGGTTGAAAGAGTGGGCAGACCATGAGAGGAGAAGTTATATGTTGGGGAGGTTGTTTCCAGGGGGCAAACATATGTCAATGGCAATTATGGTTTTATGAGGATTTATTAGAAGGTGTTGTGATGAGTTTTTCAGACTTGGGGATGTCAGGGGGAGTGCAGTTTTGTTTTTCTAGTTTTAGTGGGTCTTTGAATATGATACCTATTTTGTTTCATCTATCCTGTCTTATAATGTTATAGCTGTTGAAGGTAATTTCCGAGTCCTTGATGTTGGGTTTTAACCAGGTCACTGTCATAACAGCTATGTCAGGAGAATAGGTATCAAGGATAGCTTGAAATTCACTGGTTTTATTGACAAGGCTTCTGAGGTTAAAATTGGTTATTAATAGGTCAGCTTTAGAGGGGTTGGAATATGGGTATGAACAAAAGAGTTTTGGATGAGAAATATAGTTGGAGGCATATTGTTGATGGTGCCTGGGTTAGGGTGGATGACAGCTAGTAGTTTGATATGCCTAAGGGAATGTAGTAGTAAGTGTTTTAGTTTGGTGACTGCTTGATGGTATCTAAGTGTGGGCAGTGTGGGTGTGGGTTTTGAATCTGTCTAAAAGAATAAAAGAGAGAGTTGTAGGTATTGTACAGTTGAGGGCAGATGCAGGAATAAGGCTTAGGAGGAGGTTGTAGGTTATTAAGTGTTTGTGTTTGTGTTTGAGGGTATTTGTAGTTTTTGGTGACATACCGGATGTCAGAGGCTTTGTAGGCTAGACATAGAAGGCCTATTAGACTAGTGTAGAAGAGTATGGAAAAGAGGGAATACAGATTTGAATGGAGTAGTTTTATAAGGTGGAGTTTGAGTATAGGGGGTCAAGTAGTTTGAGATGAGCAGGAGAATGTAGCTTATGAGGGCTGGGACTGTGGAGGTAGTGGGAGGACTTGTGGGTGTGTTTGGAGGGTGGGGTTGGGGTGGAATTTAGCAGTTGATAGGTAGGGGAAAATGGTGTGGTGAGAGTAGGTATAAAACTAATTAAAGTGGGGGTGGGTGGGAATGGGGGTAGGGTAGAGGGTGGAGTGAGCCTGAACGAAGCAAGGGTGAACCCAGTGGGTTTGCACAAGTAACAGAAATGCTGGGAGCAAGCCAAAAAAAATCTCCAGGAAGAGAAAAAAACACTGTGTGTAGAGAAGCCTGTGGACAGGTACAGTGGAGATAGGTCAGAGCAGAAAGAAAGAGTAATAATGCAAATGGAAATTATTAGTAATAGTAATTGTGGAGCTAATAGGAAAGCAGAGAGAAAGATCTATTGGAACTATGCTTATGTGGGTGTATAAGGGTGGAAAACGTTAAATGTCAGGGTAAAACACCAGGGAGAATGCGATACAATGGAAGGAACCCAGATGGGGTGCTGTTAGAAAGTAGGAATTTTACAAAGAAGAGCAGATAGTTTTTTCCCGTGGGTGGGGGCAGAGCAGCTGCCGACCTTGGTAGTGTGCTCTCTTACAACTGCAAATTAAGCAACTAGCATTGTTTTATTAATCTTAGGAGTGTAGTAGGATAAAAACACACTAATAAAGGGTCAGTTTAGTGGATTATAGCAAAAACAGCAAGTTAACAATACTACAGGTGAGAAACAGTAAGATAAAAAACAGCTGTTTGTTGTAGAACCAAAGGCGAGCACAGCATATTTACTGAGCATTATTTAAAACATTCCACTTGAAATTAGTCTCTATCAATGCACTGTTCAAATATGATCTGTATTGATATGACAGATTATTAAAAAAATTAAGTTCAAGGCAAACCCTGGTATGAAACCACATCATCCCTTATCTTTCCCATACTTGGAGTAACTTAAAGACACTGGTGATTTCCATTCAAACTTCATGCATGTTCCATTTATTGTTTGGCCATGCTAGTGAAAAGCACTTTAAAGTATCCCATATAATACCCCCATTCTCTAAATACTTAAAACATATAGCAACAAGGAATTAAGTTCTTTCATGGTTAGGCTCTGGTGTTTTAATAATTTCTTCTCACTCTGCTTAACATCAAAATCACAATATCTAAAGAAAAGGCAAATAAGTCAAATGCTCCTGTTATGAGTTCAACAACCTACCATTCATAACTTCTTGGTCTAGAAAGAACCTTGCAAAAACTATAAGCCATGCTTTCCATTCAAATGTGGTAAAAGTACAATCAAGACCAGCTCAGCAGTTCATGGGCTGATAATTTTTTTATGCCACTAGTGATGTGGACACGGAATAAACTAATTTTGCAGGATGATCATTTTGGTGGGATACTGAAAGCAGCAAAGAGTCTGATTTCTATCACTGTAGGTAGGAGAGGAACTGTCCACTGTGCATATACTGCCTAACTGCATGCAGAGAGTGTCACAGCGATATACAATGTATGATGAGACATTAAATTGAGGTCCCATGTGCCAAAGTGATGGGAGCTCAGATGGATGCAAAAATACCCTCTGGAAAGAGGCCACTATCTTACTAATCTAGTAAACAAAGTAACAAAGGTTTTGTGTGTGTGTGTGTGTGTGTGTGTGTGTGTGTGTGTGTGTGTGTGTGTGTGTGTGTGTGTGTGTGTGTGTATATATATATATATATATATGTATATATATATATATATATAGAGAGAGAGAGATGTAGAAATAGAAGCTTGTCCTGAACGGGGGCACTAGCCCATTGCATGACTCGTATGCAGCACACATACCTAATGTCATATTAGTGGATAGACAATGTGCATACTTCTTAGAGATGTAGATGGAAACCAGGGCACCCAGTAAAAACCCACACAGGCATACGCAAAAAAGACATCCTAGCTAAGAACTTACTACTATTATGAAGAAGCAATACTAAGCAATGATCCACGCTGATGCCAATTAGTAGCAATTATTTTATTTATAGATGTCCTATTTTTTTCTTATATATTTACATTTGTTTTGCAATTTTCAATTGTCTTTTCCTTTTATCTGTTGTCTTTAACTTTTATGCAGTGCATTTATGTGGTGTTAGTGTCTCCTCGTCTAACTATTTCTGAAGTAGATTTGACTATACAATTGCCTCCTCTGGTTTGTTTAGTTTAACAATACTTTATATGCTGTTATTAATTTTTAGCATTCTTAGTATATTGGGCTGCTTTCTTAATTTATATTTCTTGATTCGTGAATTTCCAGATATTTTACTAAGAAGACTTTGTTTCAGCATATCTTGGTACTGGTGATATTTCTTTTCTTTTTGATATTTTATTTTTGTGTAAATAAGGTTAATTTGCTTTTGATTCACTACTGTTTTTTAATAGTGTGTGTAATTTTGTGTTGTAATTTACTTCTCTCACTGACTGTGATAACTGTAGCCTTTTTATGTCAGAATGAGTTGTGGGGTTTCATTAAACAGGTATGTGACAGCTGTATCATTGGTGGCATGAAATTAGCTGTATAAAAATAACAGTGCAGTTCACCTGTAGGAAGCACACTAAATCACGTTATTATTATTATTATTATTATTATTTCATTTTTTGTCTCAGTTTCAGAGCACACTGAGTGACTCTGCACCACATTGAAGGTTCTCACAGAAGACTACCCTTCTCCTCAGTAAGTACAGGAAGATCTCTCCCTAAATTTGCTCCAGTGGTATTGAACTTCATACTCCAAGATACTTTCTCCTCTTTCTTTGACTCTTAAACCACTTTCCTAGACCAGTAAATGATACCTTCAAATGGCAAATTCCTCGATCCCCACTGTAATGCAATCCCATACAGAAAAAAAGACAGCACATTTGAAAAGCTGATTTTTGATCAGCTGTACTGGATTTTTTTTTCTTTTTAACAACATGAATTTTCAGCCAATTGTAGGTAGCTCATATACACATAGATAGATGGATAGATAGATAGATAGATAGATAGATAGATAGATAGATAGATAGATGCATAGTAGATAATATACACACTCTGTTAGTAAAATAAATATCCTGTTTACATCAGATCATTTGCTGTTCTCATCAGTACTGTAGTCCAACTATGACTAGTTAATTCTGTTATACTACATTTCATTAACTGTATGCCTTTCTTACATCTCATCATCCAGGATGTGGAGGAAAAGGGTCTTCACACAATTATAAGTTCAGCGGGTTAGCAGTATGAAAATAAACAGTATGCACTCAGCTTATGTCAAAGGAAGTCTTTTGTCACAGTCATTCATATCACAAATATAAACAGGTTAAGGGTGGAGAGCTTGTATAGTCACATACATACTTAATGATTTCTGTCAGGAGGTGACCAGTGGGTAGTGGCCTTTGAAAGACATTTTGAGGAATCTGAACACCTTTAAAGTTGCAGAAAAACTGCCCCAGGGATTTGTTTGTACAGCAAAACTATCCTGTAATTATAACAAGTGAATCAGTCAGTGATAGGCAGTGAAAGACAGTGGAAGATAGAACAACTGTTCAGTATTGCCTTCTGATTTTTTTTTCTTGGCACCATTTTCTGAAGTTTTAAGAAAGCAACAAATTATTGCTGATAAACAAATCAAATGAAACACAATACACAGTAACTGCTTCATCAACAAAACAGCCTTTTTGTATTCCCTGGCACTATGATACCCCACATTGAAGCAGGCAATAAAATACTTTGCGATGAATGAAGGCACTAAACAAACATCAGCTGTTTAAACAAGAACACTGCCATTTACTGTTTCTTATGGCATTACTCCAAAAGTGCAGTCAACAGGGTTCTAATACAATTTAGTCAAAGGATTAGGCAGGCCAGGTATTAACAATGTTTTCAAGTATACAGAGTTAACAGAAATGGTTTTCCCTCCCCTCACATGCACTCACAAACAAGTTGTTGAATTATACTCAAGTGCACACAACAGACAGTTAAAGCAGCTTTTAGTGCTGGCTAGTACCTCCTGCTGCAAGCATGTACTGTCACTGACTCAGTCCCTCCATGAGTCACTGCCATTCTTTTCCATAGGCGAGTTACTGCATCTACTTCCTGGCCTCACTAGCTCAAACATCAGGCATGATGAAAAGATTTGTTTTGTACTGACACAGTTTTAAGGACATTATGCCATGATTATTTAAGGATTGCATGAAGCATTGCCTAAGCAAAACTACATATCAAATGACTTTTACTGTTCTCCAATATTATAGTTTTCCTATAGGATCATAGGATCATAGGAAGTTATTAGGCTACTGGCCCCAAGGTCTTTATAAGTCTAGCCAAGAGTTTAGCCCATGTTCAGACAATTCAGCACCCAAAGCCCCTGTCCAGCAGGGACACAGGTGAAATTCCAGGGATGTATTTTCCGTTTCCCATCCAGTTATCCAGGTTGCTCTTAAAAAAGGATAATAAGATACTCTGCTTGACATGGAGAAGGAGTCTATTCCACAGATAGGGGACTCTTTGGGATACAAATCTGTCCTGTCAACAAGTCCTATTGATGTCACAGACCAGGTTGAGGTTGTGTGTTCAGGTTACTTGAGTGGAGCTTGACTTGCGGTTATGTAGCAGTCCCATCAAGACGGGGTCTGAGATTGCTTTGTGTGCCAGAATGAGGTCACGTCTGAGGAGTCTGTATGAAACTGAGTAGAGGGACAGGGATTTTAGCCTATCTGTGTAGGGTATATGTTAGAGATTATGGATTCTCCTCTTGAGTAACCTCTGTGGTCTCTCCAGCTGCTGCATGTGCTTTGTGAGGCACATGCCAAAGGGGGCATTGTATTCAATAAATGGCCTTATAAGGGAAGAATATAGGGATGTTATAACCTCCTTGTCCTTGCATGAGATACTCTTACTTATGAGGTGGACCATGTAGAAAGCTTTCCGTGCAACGATAGCAACATGGTGGTCAAAAGTCTGGTTGCTCTCAACCTGGGTGCCCAAATCCCTCACAACTGATTGCATGCTTAGGACATTGCTATTAATGTAATAATATGTGGGGATCTAACTCTCCCTAAAGAGAATGATGATGCATTTTTTGGCATTCAGCTTGAGGTCATGTTTCTGGCACCAGTCATTTATTTGGATGAGACCCTCTTGGAGGACGTCCACATTACTTGGGAAATTTCTGACCACACTCACTTTGCAGTCATCTGCAAACTTGGTTAGCCATAGGTCACTGGTTTTGACTTGCACCTCATAGAAGTATATCCCAAATAACAGAGGCCCCAAGACTGATCCCTGGGGTATGCCGCTTGTTATGGGTCTACTGCTTGAGGTGGCTTCCCCTGTTTTGATTAGGTGGGTTCTATCAGTGAGCCAGTTTGCTACTCATCTGGTAACATATCGATTGATGCCTAGTTGAGAGAGTTTATCTATTATGCCAGAGTGAGGAATAGTGTCAAAGGGTTTGGCCAGGTCAAGGCAGGCAGTGTGCACAATGTTCCCCTTGTCCATGGCTTTGGTGACTGTCTCAAAGAAGTCAACCAGATTTAACAGACATGACCTCCCCTTGACATAGCCAAACTGTGTGGGGTCGAGTGTTTGGAGGTTACCACTGTCCCTATTACATCCGAGTGATGCCTCCAGGTGCATCTGCAGTTACTTCCTACTGCACCTCTAGGCGTCAAATGTTGCTTGTTCATATTTGCATTAATAATTCCAAAACCATGCAACATACAAGGTATCAGAAGATTGTATCTTGAGGCATAAATAATGGCAAACACAATTGTATTGATATTTGATCTCTGTCAATGAATATTTGTTAGAACTGTAAGGTGATAAGTTCAGTTTTTAAAGACTCAAGCCACACCAACTTGGAGTTAAAGGTACACACTCAAAAGAGCTGTACTGGAGGGAATGAGTTAATGAAGTCCATGATATTCCATTCCATGGTCTTGCAGATCAGACTAGTTAGGTTGATGGGTGTGAGGCCAGAACAGTCTGAGTTATTAAATGTCATAAATGCTTTGTTCCTAGCATAAGATCATAGGTGAATACAAGGCTAGTTGCTATGAAGGGTCATTTTAAGTCTAGCTAATAACTGAAGATTAGAATAAAACCCTGTACCATGTATCCATAAAGTGAAAATTTTAACCATTATGCCAAACCCACCACAATCTCCTGATTAATTTCCTTTTGAAAATATCCAGTGCACAGAGTACTTGCATGTAGCTCTTGCATACAAAGTATAGAGAAAGGTACTGCAAACAACCTCAACATATAGTGCCCAGCTTCTTAAAATTCCTATACAGTGTCCTATTTCTCCCGTTTCTCTATATTTTTCTTACTTTGTCATCAGAGTGCAACAGTAGATAATAACTTTATTAAACATATGCATATATGTTTTAGTTCATTAGTACATGGAAAACAGTAATGATAGCCATTATATCACCTTAAAACACACTAAAAAAATAACCAAATAGTGCAGAAGCAAAGCGAGCAATCTTCTGTGACACTGTGCTGATGGAAATTTTCAAATGCACTTGCTTTGCCAGAAAGACTGAATGGGAGAAAGAGGAGAAGAGACTAATGAGGCACACACTTCCTGTGGCATGTGTGAAAGTCTGGCAGAGGAACACTGCCAGATCTCATTCTGTCTGTAGGAGAAGAGACAATCATACGAGATGCTCATATCATAGTACATTTATAACTCAGAAAACAAAAAAGGAAATTGCACATGCTTTATACACTAGGATGAAAACAGAAAAGTGATGGGTATTTTAATAATTCTACTTCAAATCTGGGTACCTGGTGCAATCTGTTCCCACTGCTCTAGACAATGCAATCCCAATCACTGGCAAAAAACATAGCTAATTGTTAAACCTGCAGATGAGGGGAAGACAGGCCATAATTTTATATATATATATATATATATATATATATATATATATATATATATATATATGTATGTATGTATATACGTGTGTGTGTTTACACTTATGGAAAGCAGCTAAAATTCATTTACCGGCTGAAACAAAGAATCATCAGTACACCTAATCTGCTCTCTGTCTGCTTCATGAATTCCAGTTACGACAATGCTTTGAATTCACAAGCAATAATCAATCTGTATTAGCTTCATATCAGCAGTTACTTAAAATAGTTTTCATTCTGAAACACATAAAGAATTATGTGCATTTTTTATCTGCTTTTCTTATTCTAACTGAACATTTGCCTCTATCGTACTCCGTTCCATACTGCATCTCCCAGGACTCAACAAAAGGCCAGCAACTTCAGTGATGCATCTAAATCTCTGTCAGACTGAATCAACTTATTTCAAGTGAGAAATTAAGTATTTACCATTTTTGCCAAGCCAATAATAACATGCAGTCAAAAAGATTCATCCTGACAGAAAACTGAACCAATCTGCTGCCTCATTTATCAAAATGCAGTTTGCAATTCTAACATTTCTATTCATTTTGTAATTTTAATATTCACCTCAATGTCTTTCTTAGTCTGTCCATGTAGCACATTTCTGTTGTCCAAAACATTTTTAATATACTACATTTACTTACACTTTATCAAAACATTATTTGTAAATTCCACTACAAAGCTGCTAGTGTTCCATGCCAAATAAACAGAAGACACTAATCAGTGAAACATTGACTGAAGCCACCTGATCACTAATACTTACAAATCCTCTTAAACAGGTAAGTATTTCTAGCAAAAATATCACTTTTCAAACAATGGTGCTCATATAAAAAATGTAATTTATACTGATAACAGATAAACATCAGTTCTAAATATAAACTGATCTACAACAATCTTTAGCATTCACCTTGAGTAAATGTTTATCTTCTCATTTTATTTTTTCTGTGTTTAATTTTTAAATATACACCAAAATATAGCATCCAATAGTCACACACGTCTTACAACCTGAACAACAGAAACGTAAAGTAAATAAATGGAACTCAACCATCATCTATTATCAACATTCAGACACATAGCATTTGCCAGATTCAGAAAGTTACAATGTCTGTCATATTACCTGCAGATAACACTACACTCAACTCCCCTCTTGGCTTTCAAGACACTGGCTTCCCTTAGACAAATACCCTTTAACTACTGCAATAAACTTAGCCCAAAACACAAAAACTATTTGCTTTTTTTTTATTATTGTCTTAAATAGCCCAGAAAAGAAAAAAAAATAGCCTTCAGAACAAGTGTACTTAATATCTAGCCAAATATGTAAAATATTGCCTCCTTAAAATATAACAAATGGTGGTACTAATTAATTCAAGAACCTTAACATACAATTCCAATATTATTCCAGCTGTGTTCAAAATAATTTTATTTTTTTATTTCATTTTATTTTGGTTATCAGGGTGTAACATTAATCAAAGATTGATCATTTGCAGACCCTGCCAGGTTACAATAAAAGCAACAACAATGTTTCAGCTGTAACAAACGATGTCACTGTGCAAAAATGTCGCAACTGTAACAAGCATAGCATGATTCAGTTATCACACTGTTTCAAGCATAAGAAAAAATAAAGAAAACAAAGAAAGAAAGTTAAGAGAAAAAATGCTTTCAGCATAATCATCAGTAAGAGTAAGCCAAAGAAAAATAAGTTGTTCCCAAGAACACATACTATGTACAATATTTGCAACAACAGAAATATGTATATACAACTACGTACAAGAAATGAACAAATCACAAACCAAGAAATTAACAAATCAATGGCTGTCACTAAATATGACAATAGTTTAACATGAGTAACATGGGAAATAATCTTATAAGTAGGTTGTAGACATACATATAGTTGGGAGAGGTAAATATTTATCTATCAGTAGTTATATAGATCAGATATATAACTATTGAACTGCTGCTGGAACTTAGATAAGTTCCTGATCCCAGACAGGTAACTGGGAATAGACTGCCATGGTCTGGGAACAAGAAAGAGAAGAGTCAGTCATGTTGTAGTTTGGTTGTAGGAAGATATAGAATAAGGCCAGTTGTAGCCTGGCTCCTGATGTTGCAGTCTGGAGTTGCAGTCAAAGTTTCATAGCAAGTGAGGATGGAGAGTCTTAGTGGAGCACTTTGAGTTGCAGGAACTTAGAAATAAGTTGGATCTGACTTCTAGTGGGAGCCAACTTGCCTTGGATAGAGTGAAACAGTGAAGATCCAGCAGAGGAAATTATTAGCAAACTAGAATATTATATTTAGGAATGCCAGCCTGGTTGAAATATTTTTGTTAGAGGCAGTAGCAAATAGGAGTAGGCCATATTCAATTTGTGTGAGTAGGACACCTTTCCCTTCGGCTGCCTTGGTTCGGTTTCTGAGAAACTGAGATATTTTGTAGACCATTGAAGGTGGTGGCTGATTTTAGCCCTCAGTTTTTGAATATGTTTGGGTGAGCTTGTTGATAAATATGGAAAACATAACAGAATAGAATAGAATAGAATAGAATAGAATAGAATAGAATGTATTCTTGTGATATGCCTGAATGTAGGAAGTTTCTGATATGGAGGAGACAATATTTACAATAAACGATCTATTAGTAAGAATGTCTTTGAGCCACTGAGTTGTTCCAGGGTTGATGGCAATGACTAAAAGGCAGTTTAGTAACTGTGTATGGCCAACCATGTCAAATGTATGAGTTAAATCAATGAAGATGGCCCCAATAAGATATCCTTTGTCCATGTTGGTGAATGTAATATCAATTAGTGTCTAGAGTGCAGATAATATACTCTGACTTCCCAAAAATCATGTTGTTTGTTCGAGAACAGGTGGTCTTTTTCTATGTATGTGGTTAATTAGTTTTCACAGAATTTTGCCCAGGATGGGAAGCATGGAGATTAGATGAAAAAGGTTTGCTGTGCTGAGTTTAGGGTTGTTAGGTACAGATTTGACAAAGTCTGACTTTTAGACTTTGGGAATGGTGCTAATTTTGAGACAAAGGCAGCAGATGTGCTTTAACAGGCTGATTATTTTGGCCCTTGCAGTGAGTCAGGAGCCAAGGCTATAAGTTGTCTGATCCAATTGAAAAATCCAATGCAATATAAGGCAATCTGGAGATGACTTTGGTAAAGTATTAAGAAGGTAGGTATTCTGGTGGGCTGGGTTCAGTTTGCGTGGGGGAGAAAAGGTCACTGTGTTGTGAAGGGAGGTTAGAGAAGTGTTTTAGAAAGACATCCGGGTTACCGGTTTGACAGGTAGTATGGTGTTACAAGGAAGTTTCTTTAGGTGGTACCCTCCCAGAGATGATATTAACTTCAAAACAGAATAGTTTTGTAGTGCAGAAGAGTGAATTGTTTTGCTTTGAGGTATTTGCTTTTATATCTATGGGTTGCTTGCTTGGTAATACTCCATAGAGTGGTGTACTGTTCTCTAGTGGAATATTTTTTCTAAGTTTTCCAACTTGGAGCTGTATTAGTGTATTCAGTTGTTTGTTAAGCCATTCAGTTTCAGTGAGCTTAAAGAATCTTAAGATTATGGGGAAGTGGTTGTTTTGAAGACTGTAGAGAATTTGTATAAACTGATTAGTTGTGGTGTTGGGCTCAGTAAGGTTAAATATGGAAGTCAAAGGTGGTGAACCTGGAATGCAGTCTGGATAACATGTTGGAAGACTTGGGTCTAAAATAGATCAATTTACAGAATTGTTTGGTTTTCAAATTTTTAAATATTGTAGGTTATAAGGCAGAGGTCATTAAAGGTTGAAAGGCAAAATACCAACTCATAAACCAATGTGAATTTCATTATGACTGAAAATATGCCATGCAAAACCTAATTTAACAACCTGTAATACACATTCACAAATGACAGCTTGAAAGCCTCCAGCATGTTCCTAGAATTATCTTCTGATCTCTTGGTAAATTAGAATTTAAATGCACTATAATAAGATATTTGTAACTAGATCTAATAATGTAATCACCATGTACTTAATTCCATCAAACCAAAACATGAGGTTGGATGAAACAGAGTTAAAAAACATACCATACAATCACTTTGGGAGAGGCATTTGCCTCAAAAGTTAAAAAAAAATGTATACAGAGCAGTACTCAGAGCAACCCCTGAAACTGCATGCAGTATAAATATCCCTAATGTAGAGAAATTTGACCAATCTATAAGCAATAGTTCTAGCTCCTTTTGCAACACACTTATATTATGTAACCAGCAAATAATCTCAGTTTTCAAAACTCCAGTTTTGCAAAGTACGTTTACAAACATCTCCTGCCACATTATACGATATCCAAGTAAAACTCCTACATAAATGTGTCTCAACCTACAGTCTATTCCTAAAAAGTCCTAGAGAAGTTATAAAAATGCATTAACCCCCACACACACACACACACACACCAATTAAGTATTATTCTCCAATATATTTGTTACATTTTTGTTTTAAACCTGTTATCAAACAGCATGCTAATATCTGCCTTTGTTCAGTCACCAGTAACTGCTATTATACAATATTTTCCTATGTGTCCCTTCATCTTAAGATTCTCACTATATACTATTCTTCACTGATGCCATCCTCTTTTAACTTTAATTCATCTAATAGAATTGCACTATTAATTTTGTTTTATTTTAGTCACGAAGAATAAATATTAAACAAATTGTTTTCTTCTGTAGAAACAAGAAGTAACATCCTTCAAAAAAATGTCAGTCAACAGAAGCAGCTAATATTCTTATATCTAATTTAATATTGTTATACCATAGTCAGGATGTTGCCCTTTTAATGTTAGTGTCTAGATCTGAGTATATATTGATTTAATAAAAAGCAAAAACATTGACACTCAAGTGATCAATGCCCCATTTTGAAAATGAACATAATAAAAAAAATGACAAAATCAAGAAAAAAACTTTAAAAAGAAATCATAGAGTTTCCTTTTCTTTTCTGATCACCAAAACCCCTCCATGCATTCAGACATAGTTTTTCTGAATAGTGGTAGTGTTATGGAAAATTATTTTCTAAGGTAAGGTGCAGGATTAGTTAGGGATAGGGGCACTACCATACTAGCCCTCATCCTGTCCCTCACACTGACCTTGTACATTTCCTTACATTAGAAAAACCCTTCCTATAACAGTACTACTTAACAAGACACAAGGACACAGTCAAGCACACACATGTGTATAACAGTGAATGTTTCCATTTACTTAGCCCTTACTCTAAACCTCCCCAGCAAATATTCACACAGGAATCTCACTCCCAAATGCTAAAACCGTCAGTACATCTGAAAGTTTCCACATCAGTTTCCCAAACCCACTCTTTTCTTACTCTCATGCATCCAATGTTCTGGTCCTCAGAAATCTTCAAATTTTGGTGTCATTTTGCAATCATTCACTCCATTGATGAGCAGCCATTTTGACGGAGTGAATGACAGCCCTAGATTTATCCCAAAAAACAGGCAGCCAGATTCAATAATCCTACATGGTCCATTTATACCATGTGTGCATTACAGCAGTAGCACATTTTGGATTCAGTAAGTGGTGAGCAGTGCTGCACAGACAAGGTAAACCTCATGGCATGCTGATTTCAGCATAAACAGCTGAATTGTATGATATCAACCAATCTAAGATTCAGGAGGTATTCAACAAGCTATAAAGCAACTGTGTAGACTCAGAGCTGGTTTTCTCTGTGAATTCCAAAATCTACTGGAATGCAGCCATGGAAACTAGGCTAAACAGAAAGAATGTTAAGGGCTTCTGTTGCTTTAATTCATTTATATGTGCAACAGGCTGAAGTCTATGTTGCTGCTGCTGTGGCTGCTAATAGATCAAGGCCAAGAAGGAGAAGAGTTTTCAGACCCTGTTTAACTTATGATAAACTACATGATGTGAAATTTGTAGAGTGCTACATGATGAATAGAGACAAGCTACAGGAACTCTGCAACCTCTGTCGATAGACACATTGCAAACTGAGGGGAACCCATCCCAGTGGACACAAAGGAATGTACTGCACTTAGAATCGTAGCTGCAGGTACCTTTCAGAGACCAACAAGTTACATGTTGGGGGTGTCAAAGGCATCAGCATCCAGGATCCTCCATCAATTCCTGAATGCCTTGCTCCAATATGTCAGTGAACACATATATTTTTCTCATACTCCTGAGCATAGGGCCAGAAATATGCAGGAGTTCTACTGTGCAGTACACTACCCTGAAGTAATGGGTGCCATAGATTGCACACATATACAAATTAAGGCACCACTAAGGGAACAGGGAAGGCTCTACATAAAAAGAAAGGGCTTCCACTCTATTAACTGCCAAGTCATGTGTAATGCCAAGGGAATCATCTTGAACGTGTGTGTTGGCAACCCTGGCAGTTACCACAACTCACATATCTAGCACACCTCAAAACTGTATCAGATGTTCACTGGAGGGGGGTGATATCGTACAGGGTTATTTACTGAGGGATGCAGGTTATACACTGGAACCATGGCTGATGACACCCATCAGAAATGCACACACACCAGCTGAAAAATGTCATAATGAGGCACGTACACAGACCAGAAATATCATAGAGCATGTGTTTGGGCTGCTGAAGTCACGGTTCTGGTGCCTAGATACATCTGGGAGAGCCCTGCAGTACAATCCATGAACATGTATTGAAATATTCAGTGTGTGCCATGATACACAACATCATCCTGAGAAAACAGCTTCAGCAGGATCAGCAAGGGGAAGGAGCACACATCCCACCACCAATGCCAAGGTCATCACAGCCACACACAGATGAAGAGTCAGAGGGGGAACCACCAGCTGCTGTGGGTGTATGCAGATGTAGGGATGCTTAATATGCCCTCACATTGGCTAAGAGACAAGGCATAACAACCTCACTCAAATCCAAAGGGCCTAATATCTTCCTCTTATGCACACACACACACACACACACACACACACACACATATATATATATATATATATATATATATATATATATATATATATACTAACATTGATGCCAGGCAACTCTCACAACCTTTATCTCCCCATGTATTGGCTGTGTACTGCTTGCATCAAGCAGAGTCAGCCTTGAACTAAAACTGTTGCAACTGCTGGATATACAAGGCAAGTATTGAATCTGGAATGTATTGCATAATAACATGAATGAGTGGCATGTCCTTACATTTCATTACTTGGTAGTGTAAGCAAGTAAAAGGTGGGAGATTTGTACAGAAATGACCTTAACATGTGACAGCAGACACTTATTTTACCTACTGTGTATGTGCCCATTATTAAGTAGTAGGCCTCAGGCATCAAAAATTCACACAGTTGTGCCTCTCAAAACTAGTGTGGTTACTGCATGCCCTCAGTTTATCACCATACGTTTGTACTGGAAAATCATTAAAGATAGAAGTTAGAAAGCAATGATACACATTGCAGTTTCAGATTTCATAACCGTCACAAGATCATTCACAATTAAGTTTGGAAATGTTGATGCTATGAACTGTCTAACTTTCTAAGACCAACATAAGTCAAAGGTGCAATGACCAGTTCAACATCACAAATGCAGATGCACTATGTCAGCTGAGGACCCTGAGCATCAGACACAAAGCTTATGTATCCTTGAATCCAAAAGATGCAAAACAGGGATAGGGCACAGTTATCATTACTTGCACAGGGTGTTTTGGGGGGGGGCAGAAAGCCTAGGCTGACACAAAGGTCGGTGAGTGTGTGTGGGTAAGAAAGTAAGAAAGAGAAGCAGTTCAAAATTTGGATAAACCAAAAATTGGCCAGTGAAACAATATGAGTTTAAGCTGAACTCCTGAATCATGTAACTGCTGTGTGTGTGTCTGTAGGGGACCTCCAAGTGAAACTGGTGTGTGAGTGTCTGCATGAACACAACCAAGTGCTGTGCTAGCTCTACATCTTGGTATGTGGGACAATTGTGAGCCATGCATGCTAGAGGTGTCAGTTCATTGTTGTCGTCTACATCCATGATAACCGGGTCTGCCAAGAGTTGCACTGGCATTTCCATGCCCACGGTCAGATGCACTGCTGTTACCTGAATGTGACTGATGTCTGCTGGATGAGCTGCCTTTACGGTGCAGTGGAAGTCCTGCTACTATGGGAGCATGATCGGGCATGCCCACATTGGCTAACAGCAGATGATGTGGCTGACTTACACCCAAGAGGATTCTGTCCTCCTTCCAGCAGACATTACATCACAGACACTGCTCATTCCATCACAGATGCCCCTCATTCTAATGTGAAATTCATCTGATCCATTGAATTGGAAACACAGTGTAGGCAGTCACACGTTAGTCTGTGCCACATCTACATACCTAAGCATTTCTCTGGAGCATCTATGTGAACATGCCTGTGTTTCTATGATGGCTTTAAACATATGTTGAGTGGCTCAGGAAGAGACATCTGAATCAGGTCGAAGATGGGCACAGGCCTCCTCTGAGTACCCCTAACAACCGTACTGAGTGGCACCTTGCCCACACTTTGGCTACAGCCAGAGTCAATAGGCACTGAAGCTGCAGTAACCATACAGCCAGAGTCAACAGGCACTGAAGCTGCAGTAACCTCGCTTCCCTGACCAATTGCCTTACCCTCCATACGTCAAACATCTGAGGACTGACTAGAATGGGTAGGCGTAGGCCTACTGGCTATGTCCAGTGGAAGTGCAGGGAATGGCTGTACATCAATCTCAGTGTCAGATTCAACTTCTGCATCCCCCCAACCATGCCTCTGTTTGTCCACCATCATCATCAGAGTCTGCTGATATACTGACATCAAGTGGTAGAAGTACCACACTTCCACTGTCAGGATCACCTGTGATAATATGAAACAACCATAGGAACAATTAATACCTAAACTACTATACTCCAATATGTGTTAACAAAACAACAGTACTGCCACTATTAGACAGTACAGCAATAAGCACAACAGTCCTGACCTCAACATCACACACTAAAATATCTCTTTAAATTGTTCATCAGTACTTACATAAAAATGTTTGGCTTACTATCTCCAGATGTGGGTATCCTCTGCAAGCTAGATGGCCCTGGAAGAAGTTAAGCAAAAGGTAAGGACAACATCCTCACAATTAACAGTACCACTGGGGTAATACTTTTACCCCTTTATATGTCCATTAACTGTACTTTCAACAAGAACTTGGATGACAACTCCAACCTAAGCTGATCAATCAGAATGTGCTGTTAACTGTAACAATCTTGGGTCTATATCAGCATTTTGAAAATGTAATAATTCAAATCACTAACTATCGAATTGAAATGATCGAACTATTACATTTTTGAATGCCGATATAAAAAAAAAAACTAAAAGATGTAGGAAGGGGGACAAGCCTCCTGCACCCCCCACACCCCCCCTACTTAAATATACCCAACTCCGAGACCGCACTACATTGTAGTAAATGGAAATCTCCCCTTACAGAGATTTCCATTTACCCATTTGATGTTCTGCACTTTCGGCATTCTCGCATGTACAATGTCGTATGTGATATTGTTGACGTTTGAAATGCTGATAGGAACCCGCAATCTTCAATCCCCCCCCCAAAAAAAACTTGCGAAACACAAGTAACGTATTGATTTCAATTCTTTTAATATACAAAAGTATTCAACAACTGAGATACCAAAGTAGCCTACCTGGAAGCTCTTCCTGGGATATGCTTGCTGTCCCTGAAACTAACACACAGATGTTGAGGACATGCTGTTCCACACTTTCCTGAGAGCTGCCTGGATCTCTGAGTTTGGTCAGGAACTCTTTATTTGGTGTTAGTGGTGGTTCTATAACAGGCCCCCCATACCCATCCAATCACAGCTCACTGCAGTTGCTCTCTTCTGTGCAGATGTGATCATGTCAGTGGCCCTATGGTGCACCTGCTCATATATCCTGCCATTGCCACCCATGGCATTAACATCATCGACAATCTGCTGCCAAATCTGCATTATGTGTGACATATTTCCTTGGTCCCCTTTCAAGCAGGAAGACAACATTTTGCCTAAAAGCATCCACAATAACTTGATTTTCAGCTTCAGTGAAGGGAAGGGTGGTCTTTAAGGATTGAGATGCCTGGGTGGCATAGCCCTAGCTGTCCTAAAAGACAACAGAAGGATAATACACATAAGTATTGCATAACTACAAAATAGCTGATCCCAGATAAAACAGAAAAAGTAGCACCTCAGTATTAACTTCTGGGGATACATAAAACAGTCTAGACCTTTGAAATACGAACAACAAGCTGGATGCAAACAAAGGAGAGTTACAATAGCAACATATCATTGTTTGTGCCATAACAGCAATGCTGCTTTGCCCTCCCCCACAAAAAATAACAGGCAAATGACACATTTTCCTAACAAACCATTGTTGAAGTGCTGAAAGTGCTATCACATAAACTGTCCCTGAAACATTTCTACAGATTTATCACAGAACATTTCATTTTAACATATGTTAATCATGTATACCTGTGAAATGCCTTGACATACATGCCCATGGCATCAGTGCACTTCTAACTAATGCATACAGATAAAAGTGTAAAAGCCTTTGCTTCAGATGTTTCTGAATTACATTTCAGCATATATAGTATGTAGCTGAAAAAATGCAAGCATACCTTCTCAAGTTCAGTAATCCTCTGTGCAGATACATCCCAAAATAATAGTCTCTGTTCAGTATTTTCCACATAAATAAGTCTCCTCACCTTCAGTTTTCCCAGCTGCATGGTTGCCTTTTCTATACGGTGTAGATTCAGGCTGTTAATATGGTGAAGATGCAAATAAGGTGTGAACTGATTAGAACTGCTGAATCTAAAATACTTGGCTGTGTGTAGTTGATGTAAACATAATGCAGACAATCCCTCAGTGTTTGTTTTTAAAGGATTGCAACTGTGAATGACTACTGGTTGGCAGAAGGAAATCACAACAGCACTGCAGGCTGCCCAACATCTAGTGGGTGTGTCAGGTTAGACTTACACAGTGTTAGATGTAAGGTTGGAAATGTAAGTAAGCAGCACATAATTCACATGTTCTATTCATTAAAATCCAACATCCCCTTCATTTGATGGCAACTGCATATGATATTATTTCTATTTAATATCCTCACACATTTTAAGGCCAATTATACAGAATGGCTTACAGACTGCATGTCTCAGATTACTGGTCAGATAAAAGAAAGATGACCAAAAAACACAGAGAGGTAAGACAGAGCTATATATTTGCAAAAGAAATATAGGAAGAATGGTAATTTGACTAGAGGGGAGCAGACTAGTTTACTTAAACTCCAGTCATTACAGTCCATAACCATCAAACCAGCTGATAAAGGTGGTCGGATAGTAGTTATGGACACTAGCAAATATCATGATGCTATGATTAAACTCTTGGAAGATGATTTCTATTTACAAGTTAATGAACAAATAGTGCAAGCCACTATTAGTCACGTAAACAATATGTTATTAGATATGCTGAAAGGTGATATCTTGGATCAAGAATTGTTTGACTATCTCTTTGTTAAGAATCCACTTGTACCAACAATACATGGGTTACCTAAGATTCACAAAGACTCCATTGATCCACCAATGAGACCCATAGTGTCTGGTCAGGGTTGGATCACTGAAAACCTTTCTGTCTATGTTGAGAAACATTTGCGACTTATATTGAATAAGAACAAAGTAGTACTGAAAGATTCCAAACAGTTTTTAACAGATTTGTATGACTGTTTAGGTGGCATTTGTAACATTGCTAACTTGATTTTTGTAACGTTTGACATCAAGTCCTTGTTTACTGTGTTACCAAATAACATAGGCCTGATTTATATCACTGAGTATCTACTATTACATAGCGAATATACATCAGTTAAAGCAGACCTCATTGTACATTTCCTTGAACTCATTTTGAATAACAATCTTTTCACCTATGACAAGTTTTACCAACAGCGAGGTGGCGTAGCCATGGGCACACCTTGTGCCAACAGCTATGCGAACATGTTTTTGGCATTTTGGGAATTTGAGAGTCTCTTTAATCTAGAAATGTTTAAACAACATGTAACTTTTTATAGACGTTTCGTGGATGATGTTTTTGTTTTATGGAGAGGCAGTGTTGATGATTTGTTTGTGTTCCATACTACATTGAACAACCTCACTGGCTATTTAACCTTCAGTATGAACCACTCTAGAGAGAAGATAGAATTTCTTGACTTGTATATAGAAAAGTTAGCATGTGGTTTGATTAATGCAGGTGTCTATAGGAAACCTTGCTATTTTAATACTCTATTACAGCGTGATAGTATGCACCCACAGCATATTTTTAAGAATATCATTAGAGGCCAGGGGATGAGAACCTCTAGGCTAAATGCCACAGAAGAAGGCTTCCTAATGGAAGTGAGTGACCTCAAGATAAGGCTAGAAGAACGGGGCTATAGCTCACAAGAGATTGAGTCCAACCTCTTAGATGTCAATAAACTTAGACTGAACAGAGCAGCCCCTTATTTTGGACCAGTTATTACTGGTGGATCTATTACAACAGACAATGGTAGAGATGATAGATCAACTCACGTAAGGGTTTCTTTACCATATAGTACTGATTGTCCAGCAATCAAGAATATTATTACGAAACACTGGCCTATTCTCTGTACTGATGATACCATCGGTAAACTTGTGGGGAATAAACCTTCTTTTTTATATAGGAATAAATTAAATTTAAGGAGAATGCTATGCTATTCAAAAAGGGATGAATGGTCAATGCCTCTTGAACACACAAAACCATGTGGACGCTGTAATTATTGTAATTCTCTTGACCCCAGTCCATTTTTTGAACATCCTGACATGCACACTAACTTTAGCATACGTGCTGTAGCTACCTGTGATACTACTCATATAGTTTATTTGGCAGTGTGCCAAATATGTGATGCATTTTATGTTGGCAAAACCAATTGACGTTTTAAAGACAGGATAAGAGAACATCTTTACCACATTAGGAAGGCTTCACCTCACAATGCCTTAGCTAAGCACGTAGCCCAAGCAGGTCCTGAACATTATTTCTTATTTAGAGCTCTTGAGAATATTATACCCAGTATACGAGGAGGTGACATCAGGAACCATACTGAGAGCAAGGAGAGTATGTGGATAGTTAGAGTGAGAGCAGATAGGGGCTCAGGTCTCAATGAGAGAGCCTCCATTAAACCTATGTTAAACAAACGGAGGAATGCTTGTAGATTTTATAATAAATGATGGAACATATATGTTTTTACCCCTTGAAACATATTTCTTTTGACATATATATCTATATATACATATTTATTAGAGCATCTTGAGTGTTCATGGAGAGTTTTTATATGTTTTTTTTATATTTACTTTGTCATTTTATACATCTCAGCATGTTTATATGTGCATACATTTTTAAGCTTAGATTAACTCATGAATATGTAAACAAGGAGCAGCTTTTGATAGACCAATAGGAGATGTTTTAACTGTATAAATGTAGCCTATGTACTTGAAGGTCTTTGTTACATGATCTGATGAAGCTCAAATGAATGAGTGAAAGCGCTTATCTGACCTGCAGTGGAATTAAAGTTGGATTTTAACTTGAGGATTTTGCCTTTCATTTGGATTTTAATCTGAGGATTTTGCCTTTCATCTATACTTGTGACTCTGCATCAGCCTAGTTGCTCCTTTTGGTTTCATCAATATTATTCAAGTTTTTCTGGAGCACTGGGCGTTTATCCTGTTTGTCAGCGAGTGGTTTGTTCCTGCTATATCATTGTTTGTGCCATAACAGCAATGCTGCTTTGCCCTCCCCCACAAAAAATAACAGGCAAATGACACATTTTCCTAACAAACCATTGTTGAAGTGCTGAAAGTGCTATCACATAAACTGTCCCTGAAACATGTCTACAGATTTATCACAGAACATTTCATTTTAACATATGTTAATCATGTATACCTGTGAAATGCCTTGACAAACATGCCCATGGCATCAGTGCACTTCTAACTAATGCATACAGATAAAAGTGTAAAAGCCTTTGCTTCAGATGTTTCTGAATTACATTCCAGCATATATAGTATGTAGCTGAAAAAATGCAAGCATACCTTCTCAAGTTCAATAATCCTCTGTGCAGATACATCCCAAAATAATAGTCTCTGTTCAGTGTTTTCCACATAAATAAGTCTCCTCACCTTCAGTTTTCCCAGCTGCATGGTTGCCTTTTTTATACGGTGTAGATTCAGGCTGTTAATATGGTGAAGATGCAAATAAGGTGTGAACTGATTAGAACTGCTGAATCCAAAATACTTGGCTGTGTGTAGTTGATGTAAACATAATGCAGACAATCCCTCAGTGTTTGTTTTTAAAGGATTGCAACTGTGAATGACTACTGGTTGGCAGAAGGAAATCACAACAGCACTGCAGGCTGCCCAACATCTAGTGGGTGTGTCAGGTTAGACTTACACAGTGTTAAATGTAAGGTTGGAAATGTAAGTAAGCAGCACATAATTCACATGTTCTATTCATTAAAATCCAACATCCCCTTCATTTGATGGCAACTGCATATGATATTATTTCTATTTAATATCCTCACACATTTTAAGGCCAATTATACAGAATGGCTTACAGACTGCATGTCTCAGATTACTGGTCAGATAAAAGAAGGATGACCAAAAAACACAGAGAGGTAAGACAGAGCTATATATTTGCAAGACATAACAACTTATTCCCTTAGAACAACCCCCAACAACTAAGAGTACACACTAAAAATCAGTTAGGAACTCAACTATTTTTTGTCAGCATACATTCAACAATCTCCTACATTAAATAATCTGGACACCCCTTAAACAACTACCCCTTAATGATGCTGTACTATATTTTAATAACACCCTTCTTCACATACTTAATACACTAGCTCACATTCATATGAAAAGAATCAAAAAGAACTCAGCACTATGGCTCTCTAAGGAATGCAAACACATGATGAAGCAAAGGGACCTGGCCTGGTCAACCTGGAAACAAAACAAAAATGAACAAAATCATGTTGATTTCAAAACACTACATAACAAAGTGACAAAACTAATCAACAGAGATAAAAAGTCATATTATTCCCAGCTTCAACTCCAGCATAAAATCAACCCCAGTAAATTTTGGCACTCCATACCTTCTCTACTTAACCCTGGAAGAAATGGAGAGCACATCCTATCACCTGATACCCCTCCATCACAAATAGCCAAAAACTTTAACAAGCACTGTATAAAATCAATTTTGGACCTACTAACTAACACCCCTAATGCTGGATGCCCTCACCCTTCAACCTATTCATATGCCAACCCCAGACTGTCAACTACTTCTAACCCTGTCATTATTAACCACCCTACTCAACAAAACATCATACAAACCCCATTCTCATTTCAGCCCATACCCACTGGCACCATTAAGAAACTGCTACAAAAACTAAAACCTTGCTCTACCTCAGCTGACAATCTTCCACCACACTATTTCCAACTGGCTGCTAACTCAGTCAACTAACCAATCAGTATCCTTATAAATAGGTCTTTGTCTGAATCAGAAGTACCTACCATATGGAAACAATCTCACATCACCCCTATCCAAAAAGGAGGCAACTCTTTTGATTCATCCAACTTCTATCCTATATCCATCTTGTCCCATATCCAAAGGTCTCCAGAGAGGTATCCATCAGTAGGTAATGCAATATCTATTGCAAAGCAACCTTTTAACCAAAACCCAACAGGGCTTCTGACCTAGCCTCTGCACAGCTACAGCCCTATTATCTTTTACAGACATTGTGAACAAGGCCAGCAATGCAAGATGCTATACAGCCTCAGTATTCCTTGATCTCACCAAAGCCTTTGACACAGTGTCTCACCCTTACCTTTGAACACACTGTCTAAATTAGGCTTCTCATATAAACAGTAAAATTATTTTAGAGCTACCTCAAGGATCATAAACAAACAGTGAAATGGTCCAATAAACTCTCACCCTTTCTCTACAACCTTCCTGAAGGTCCCTCAAGGCTCATTCCTAGGACCACAACTCTTTAACATTTTCACAAACAACCTTCACACTGCCTGTCACCCTGGAGCCCTCATTCAATATGCTGATGATTCCACCATAATCTGTTCTGCTCAATCACCACCAGAACTACTTTCAAAAACTCAACAGTCCTTTACCGCAGTTGAATCCTAGCTAAGAAATGTCCAACTCTTTCTTAATCCAGAGAAGATAAAACTAGTACTCTTTCATCCAAAAACACCTCCACTGTCACTGATCATTTTAAAATCCTTGCATCTGACAACACAGTCATAGAAATAGTGCAGGAAACCAAATTACTAGGCATTATCATTGACAATAAACTTTCATTTGACCCCCATATCCATCAAAATATAAAGAAAACTCATCAAAAACTGGTACTGTTATATATAGAAACAAACATTTTTTTACTGCAGCTACCAAATCTACCCTTGCAAAAACATTTTTACTTCCCTCCATTCTTTATGGTGCCCCTATCCTAACTAACTTACAAACTTATACCCTAAGCAAAATGGAACAGTGCTACAACAAAGTTGCAAAGTTTGCCACAAACTCTAAATATCACACACACACCACTTTAAACCACTCCTAGAATTAGACTTGCTTAAAGTCTCCAACAAACTTGCCTTTATTCAGCTATCTACCTTGTATAACCTTATTTCCAAGCCTACTGCCTGCCCTGCACTAGAAAATCTAGTCACATCTTACACACCAAATCGATCCCTATGATCAGAAGACAAAAATCTCTTAGCTATCTCAAAACCCATAAGAAAACCAGTATTCATACTCTGTCTCTATACTTTGGAATTCAACACCTCTAGGTCTATGCCTGGCCTAATCCATTTTAAAACCTCTTTAAAAAAATCATCTCAAAAATACATGGCTCTGTGCCTGCATAAAGCCGGTGTAATGCCCAGGTCTTCCTCTTCTTCCACACTAGCCTCATAGTCCTCTTCTGTCACATTTCAGTCCCTCACAGACTGCAAGATCCTAAGGCTCTTCTAACTCCTTCTCTGTTTCTATACCATATCTTAAGTACTGCTCAGGCTGTATTGCTTCTATTCTTCTTAACTCTCTCACTATCTGCATCACTAACTTTCTGGCTACTATTTTCTTAACTGAAACTAACATTCTATTTTTCATGTACTATAACAGTCAATGTCACATATCGCACTACCTACAGACTAATTTTTGGACACTATCTACATCATGTATGGTGAGAGTGACTATTATTGTTTATGATGTTTTAACTCTATAGAATTGTCTAGTTGTGTAGTAATATATTGCAACATCTTGTAACATAGTTTGCTCTTTCAACTTATTTTTGTACAGTATTTTTAATGCAATTTGTACTGTATTGGATTAAACTTTATTTATATTGTACTGTATGTGGAGCTTTTCTCCCTGGGCCTCTGCTGAAAATGGGTTTTATAGACCCAGTCAGACCACCCATGTAAAGAAATATCAAGTAAATAAATAATTAATCATAACTGGTTGTGTGATAAATGTACAAATAACAGTTGTATGGATTTGGGTCTACTATACATGGTCGACATTTCAGAATGTCGAAGACCATATGGCCAAGACCATATGATAGACATTCGAAATGTCGACCATGTAATAAAAAAAAAAAACCACAAAAAATAAAACCACTAACACTTGAACGTATTCCAGCTGCTCGAATCAATGAAGGCAGTCCACAAATATGTATGTTACCACCAATAATTCCAATTGAACTCGTAAATGAACTCAAAGCGAAATGAAGTAAATAAAATAGTTGATTTATTCCAAACCACAAACAAAACACAATTTTCAATTTTGTGTTTTATTTGTGGTTTGGAATAAATCAACTATTTTATTATAATCACTCTCACTTATAACACTTTAGATAGTGGAGCTGACAAGAATTATATGTATGAGGGATGAGACATCATTATTGTCTTTTCAGATGTATAAATGATGGTACACTGTGTACTATAACTCTGTAAGTATAATTCTGTTGTCTGGACTCGTGTGGGCTTCACAATTACCTAAGACACATACACAGCTGGATCTATATCCAATAACCTTGCCAGGTCACACACATACATGTGCAGCAGCTCATACTGTTACCTGTATTTATATATGATGCCTGAGTATGTCTGAGCAGCACTTCTTCTGTGGCAAAGATGGAAAATCAATGCTGTGGAAGAAAATGATTTATCCCTTATGCCTAGGTTTGAGTCCCATTGTGTAAAAATCGATTTGTTCACTCTATAAAGGTAAAAACAAATCTGTCAGGTCTGCAAACCTAACTCACTTAACAGTTACACTCCAATTTCAAATACATATTTCCAGGACACATCGGTAGACACCCCTCAAAATAAGGCCAAGTGTCATACTAACCTTCCAATTGCAATTATTTCATTCCTCACTGCTTGACACTGCTGCTCTCCACTTAACATTGTGCAAATGTGCTGCTTAGGTTTGCAAACTACCAGTAAGCATGATGACTGGAATTGGGGGAAAGCTTCAGTTTCCATTGTTCTAGTTCTACTGGTAGACATGGCTGGCACTAGTGGGGAAGGTGCCAAATTTAGGGCACAGCAGTGGGATATCCAGGAGTCCAGGATATTTATTGGACTCCTGGTAAAGCCCCACAGCCAAAGGCTTCTGCAGGAGGACTATTCTGGCTCCCAGTATAAGTCTGAGGGATGGAATAGTTTGGCCCAGGCTGTATCCAGTGCCACTGGTATCTCACACACTGGAGAGCAATATAGGAATCATTTTAATGACCTACAGAGGTGAAAAAAATGATACCCTGAACTGTTGGATGGAGGAATTACAGAATGCAGATGTCCCACAGCTGTGTTAGTATAAAATAGTTATAAGAATTAGAAAGCTTAATATAGGCAAGACTGGTATGCATAATGTTCTTCTGTTCTTTTCTGTTCTTTCCCCAGCTGCCATGGAGCATTACTTCAATGTTCAGGGCCATGTTGTTCGATTGGAGAGAGTGAAGTAAGCAAAGTGGTATGTATGCAGCAGAAGAGAAGTGTTATTGTAGCACTAAAAGTTGAAGATAGCTTTTTTGGTATTTTATAACGCTGCATCAAATTGAGCATGCATATCCCAACTGTAAAAGCAAGTATACATGTATTAGTCTGTAGCACAAACCACTTGTAAGAGTCCAATATCAGACTGCAGTCAGGGGTTGCGGGTTCAAATACCACAATTCACAATACTGTTATTAATTCAATAATATTTACATTAAATTAAGAACTCTATACCAGTGGCACAAATGCCCTTCTGTAAACTGTAATCTGTATAACTGGAACATGCATATGTTCAATATATGCACATTTCAAGGATTACTTTCAGTAATCTGTAGTATAGTGTGTATCTGTTAGGAGGTATACTTAAATGTAATAAATAAGATAAAAGAGTTGCATAATAGCATTAATACATTGTATGTCACATATGATGGCACTAAGTTTATCTCTTTTCTTCCTCTCACCCCAACCCTTATCCGTCTTTTTTTATTTTCTATTATGTGTCGTCAAAATGTCTCTATGTCATCCATGTGTATCACATCACTTAGTGCTACACAGCACAGTGAGGTAGGCCAGCTCCAGCAGATCAGCCTGCCCCTGCTCCATCAGCTCCAGCACTGATGCCCAGCATATCTGAAAGCCAACCTGGCAGCTCTGCCTCTGCTGTTCCTGCACTACCTGTGCCCTCAGGTTGTCATGTCCAAGAGGCTAATGCAGTGGTACCCTCCAGGAGCAGTGGCAGAGGTGGTGATTTCATCACCTGCAGCGAGTTGACAGGGATGGTGCATAGAGTCATGCACCACACCATTAGTGCACACCTACACCGGATGGAGAGGCTGCTCTCCCTCATATTCCACAGGAGGAGGAGGAGAAGACATCAAACTTTCCAGCCACCAGTGGAGTAAGGTGACAATGATGACAGTCCAGTGGGTGAGGACACAATTCTCACTGTCTCCAAGCTTAATGGGCATGGGCCTGGGTTGTCCCTTCACTCACACCAATCATGGTGTCCCCCAACATTTTGTGTCCATCACCGGTCCTGTCTCTTGTCTTGTTTGTCTTGTATGTTTGCAATTTCTTCCTCACCTACCCAACTTACTTGACCAAGACATACCTACATCCCTTCCCCAACATTCTTCTCTTAGTGAAATAAAAAAAAATGGGCACCTGTCCCACAAAAAGTCCCATACATAGCTCTCCATTTTGCACATGTGTCTTCTTGACACACTTGATTCAGTCCAATTGGCTATACAACATGACTGCATTGGGGTCACCCCTCTTTGTGGAAGTGACAGTCCAAATTTGGTTAATATTCGACACATATTTTCAGTTTACACTGTTAAAGAAATGAATAGTGATGACTCTTTCCTACCTCCCTCCTGCCCATTCCTGTACTGCTTTCCCTTTGTTCTTCCCCCTGCTTGCTCCCCAATTCACCATGTTCCTATCTACCCCATTTTAACACCTTTAATCTAGTCAAAAATAGAATCACACACAACACACATAAGTAACAAAAAAACATATTTTGGGCTTCATGTTTGTGCAAATGTACTCATTGCACACCAACATGCAGAGACAGTAAGTGGCACCAAAATGCTGTGGTTACCTCTGCAGAATGCTGTCTAACCTTGCTTGTGCTATGCCAACACACATCAGCACATGTACTATAAAGAATTCATGTCATTGCATTATCAATGTTTATTTAAAAGTATTTAAAAGTATTTGATACACCTGGATTTGAACCCAGTATCATTTGGGCTCAACAAGTAATGTATCAATGCATTTACACCTGCTGCCTCAGAGTCAGTTAAGTGGCAGGTATGTTTCATAGACTTAATACTAACTCTCAGACTTTAGCAATGCGGCTCGCATTTGCACACGTCTTGTATAAGAGCAAGCATGAATAGTATTCAAAATGTGTATCTCACATGCACAAACACATTGCCAACCATCGCATAAACCCACTACTCGCCATACTATGGAAAAGTAAATATTATTCTGTAGTACTGCTGTGCTGTTTACTGTCCTTTTCCTGTCTATGACATGAAATTACATGCGGAAACTTAACAAACTGAAGGCCTTATCTAACAATAGGTCACATATTTGCAATACAGCCATGTGTTGGCTCCCCCCAAGCACTGCAGCCCTGGTGTCTCAGTACTTTTTCCACATGTATATCAACTACTACACGACAGAAATTAATATCAAATGTTGTATGATATGCAATGCCCATCAATCTGTTAACATGCAGAACTAGAACTATTGACCACTAAGCCTAAAAAGCCTTATCTGTGAGGCTAGGGAAGGAATCAACATGGACCTTATCAACAGGGACATAGCTGACCTTCAACACACTTGACCTGACCCATTTTGGTGTTGTCAAGGTTAGCTCTTACTTATTAAACCTAGTGGACTTCTTTTATACTGACCCCAAATACGTGGATGAGGGATAACAGGACATACCTTGTATGATGAGTTATCCATGGCCTTTCAACCTATCCCCAATTCATGTATCATAGAGAAAATCTCTTATCTTGGAATTAACCCATACATTACTAGATGGATAGCCAACTGGCTCACCAACAGAACACACACTGTCAAAGTTGGGGATTGCACCTCCACCACTAGACCACTTACAAGTTGAATACCACAAGGATCTGTGCTGGGCACTCAAATCTTTGGAATCTATGTTTCTGAAGCCCAGGCAAAGGCAGATGGCCTGTGGTTTATTAAGTTTGCAGATGACTATGCAGTCATATAGAGTTCCCCCAGTGATGGTAACATATTACAGAAGGGGCTGACACAAACAAATGATTGGTGCCAAACTCACCAGCTGAACCTTAAAGCAAACAATGCCTGATTGTCCTGTTTGGCAATGAAGTACCCCTGCTAATTAAGATATACATAGCACTCCTCTAAGCTCAAACACAGTGTTGCAAGACTTGGGAATACATTTTGATAGAAATCTACACTTCAATCACAATGTGTCCATAGTAATGAAACATCAATTCTACATTGCACACCTCATAAATATGGCCATCACATCCAAGACCATGAAGGTCATAGCTTTGTTGTATTCTACACTTATCAGGCCACTAATTGAGTACAATGCTCCTTTCTGTCTGTATCTCACCAGATACCTGCAGCAACTGGAGAGAACACAGAGGTTTGTGACAGGGAGAATCCATGGCCTCCAAAACACAACATACATGGAAAGACTGAAAGATCTTTAACTGTACTTGATATCATGTAGGCTGCTGAGATGTGATCTATGTCTGGCCTACAGAGCAGTCTCAGATTCTGCCTACTGGAAATGCTGGATATCTGCAAATCAAATGGGACAATAATAACTTGCTCCAAGGATCTTAACCTAGCCTGTGACATAAAGTTAACATGCTGGGGAGACAGACATATCTCCCAGCAATTGACACTCCTCTGTAATAGGTTCCCACAGCATGTGAAGCAGTGCTCCTCAATGACTCTATTCAAGTGCAATATTGACAAACGGATGGGTGATTGTAAATTCACCACTGGTGTGGGACTTATGTCCATTAATGACAGAGCCATTCAATGCTGCTCACAAAATTGCTCTGCTAACATCAGCCATCTAACTATGCTCAATAAGAATACTTGTGTTTTTAAACAGCTAAGCTTGTAAACATCCTAGGGCCATTAGGCTGGCAACCTCCTATGAACTTATGAAGTTATGAACCAATGCAGGCCTCCCAACATCTTCACTCCAGCATGGCCTGCTGATGTCATCCACTATAAGTTGAACTGCAGTCTTGTAAAAGTCAGACTTGTGCCATTACATATGCATAAAGTACTGAATTCGGTAGGCTACATATCCATTTCATGCAGATCTCCCAACATCTTCTCTCCAACATAGCCTGCTGATGCCATCCACTATAAGCTGAATTGTAGTCTTGAAAAGTCAGACTTGTGCCATGGTGCATGCATAAAGTACTGAGTTTTGTAATCTGTGTACTTTATAGGTAGGGGTTCTGTTCTCACTGCAGTCAACTGTGTGTGTGTGTGTGTGTGTGTGTGTGTGTGTGTGTGTGTGTGTGTGTGTGTGTGTGTCTAGACAGGAAAGCAGAAGTGTGTAACCTACAGTCACTGTTCCAATGCCATTTTGATACTTGCACATGTCTACATATCCATTTCATGCAGATCTCCCAACATCTTCTCTCCAGCATAGCCTGCTGATGTCATCCACTATAAGCTGACTTGCAGTCTTGTAAAAGTCAGACTTGATCCGTGATGCTTACATAATATACTGAGTTCTGTAGTCTATGTACTTAAACAGGTAAGGGTTCTGTTCTCACTTCAGACAAGTGTGTGTGTGTGTGTGTGTGTGTGTGTGTGTGTGTGTGTGTGTGTGTGTGTGTGTGTGTGTGTGAGTGTGTAGCCCTTTATACCAGCATGTGGTACACTGTTATCACCATATTCTCCTTAGCAAACACCGCTGATCTCATCAGCTGTAATGTGTTGTCGGAGACACTCCAAGTCAGACTTGAGCTGTGGTACTTGCATTAAATACAGAGGTCTATATTCTGTGTACTTAGATAGGTATGTGTTCTATTATCACTGCAGACAACTGTGTGTGTGTGTGTGTGTGTGTGTGTGTGTGTGTGTGTGTGTGTGTGTGTGTGTGTGTGTGCACGTGTCTTTGTGCTCTTGCTTGACATTACAGAAAGCCTTTTACACCAGCATGTGGGACACTGTTATTACCATATTCTTCTCAACAGACACTGCTAATGTCATCAGCTATATCTGATTTGTGGATATGCACTATTCCCATCAGGGCAGATGTTCTGATGAGGTTTGAGTACAATACTGTCATAAAATACTATGATCTGAATATGATGGTGTGACTTATGATGTATGCAACATAGGCGTTTAATACCAGTGTGGACACTCAGTGGTCGACGTTCAGATTGCTATCCACATGCGTTTCCATTGCTTGCAGCACTGGGGTTGTGGTTTTGTCACCAATCAGTTGTCTGTGTTAGCTCATACTGTAGTATGTTATCATCATTGGTGGACTCAATGATTGCACCCAATATGCAAGAATCAGCAAACTTGGTAAGCCAAAGGCCATATACTTTAGCCTGAGCTCTCAAGAAATAGTCCAAACAGTAAAGGGCCAAGCACAGCTCTCTGGGGTTTGCCAATAGTGTCAGCTGTTCTGGAACAGGTTGATTCACCACCTTTCACAGAATGTGTTCTATTGGTGAGTCAATTGGTTACCCATCTAGTGATGTAAGGTTTAAACTCCAGCTGTCAGTTTCTCAATGATACCTGCATGGGGGATTGTGTCAAAACCCTAGACTAGATCACAATAGGCAGTATGCACTGTCTTGCCTTCATCCAGGCCTATTACACAAAATCAATGGGCTGTGACAACATCACAGATTGCCTACAGCATGTCTCATCACATACACCTTCCTGATACTGTTGAATACACACTTCAACATACCCTCCACATGGGCTATGTTCCCATAGAAGGGTGTACATCAATATGCATCCATCGAAGTTGGGAGGACAGCACTTGATGCATACATGTATAGACACATCCTGACTCTTCTCAACTGTGAAGTAGATGAACATGCCATCATGGATCTTTTCTTAATGGACACTAGTAATATCCCAGCTGTGTACAGCAGATGTGTGTGAGTTGTAAATGCTAGGTCATGTTTGTTACATCTAATAGATACCCTCAATAAAAGTGATCAAAAGCATGCATGATGACAACACTACCATCTTGTGGAACTTGACCAGGTCAAGGCATTTGATACAAATCCACACTGAGGTATTCAAACATCACTGTCAGATGTGATCATAAAAGCTATATCACCAAGTGGTTAGACCAGTGTATCACAATCTCACTATGTTGAAATGTGTGAAGTGACCTATATCTCAGGTCCAGTGATCAGGTCTGTACATTAGTGTTGTCTGTTAGGCCCTTTTCTATCCATTATTTAAGTGATGAATATCATACATGACATACATATCTTGTGTCCAAACAGCTGCCTGAAGGACTACAGATTGTGGGCAATCATTGACTCCAGCTGTGATATTAGTATAATACAGACAGTATCAACATATACCAAAGATTGCTGCCACAGCCATGGCAACATCTTCAATAACAAGAAAACAGGGAAATTGTTAAATCAGGAAAACAAATGCACAGCCCAAGTAGAATGTGGACATCACATGCTATAATCAGACCAATAGGTATTTGACCTGTGCCCTGGGGAAGATGATAAGTGAAACATCCACCAGAATGTGGTTGCAGTGCTGAATACTCCCTTTTATGCAATACAAGTACTGAGAATGTGAAGGACATCCACATAAGAGACCATAGTACCTCCATAGTTCACAGCCTTCATCACACCAATAAGTGAGTACAATGCACCCTTCTTCATGTACCTCTCTACACATCTTCCACTGATGTGTAACTGACGTGTACCACCTTTGTCACAGTGAGCTGTCACACAGCTTAATGGCCATACCTAGGTATTCTTTTTGTGGCATAAACATGATTGGCTGATGGTGTGGAGCACCAATCAAGTTATTACACCAGATGCATGTGTGCTACCTGATCTGGTCATGCACACACTTCATACATAGGTGTTTGACAACATTAATGGTATGGATATCATTCATGACAGTGTCAATTGTGCTATATAGATATGCCATGCACACCAGTCAACTAGCCTGTATTGTTCATAATGTCACATACAGGTATAGCAGTGTCCATCTTAACACCTCAAGCAGATGTTATCATGCCAGAACACTGTGTATGATTACCCTCATAGAGTATAAACATATCATAATAGTTGTACAAGTGTGTTTGTGCAGAATCATCTCTTATCACTCTAAATCACATATGGTATGTCAGATGCATGGGATCACTAGTGGTATTTTTTATAAAAGTTTATTGGATTATCATTTGTGACATAGGCAAATTTACATCTATATAAAAGCAATCAAACTGTATTAACAAGTTCACATTTACAGTCATTATACTTTACATATTTTTCATATTAATCATGTAATCTAAGCAACATTACATAAATTATTCAATTCCTGCTCTTCTTTAAATGAGAAACATCTTTATTAAACCATCACTAATGACATAGGCAATCACACATTTATATAAATGAAAACAATCTACACCAACACAATCCTAGATGCAAGCATTTTACCTCACAAACAATACTGACACACTCTCAGTTGCAAACATTATACATCACTTATAATCTACCCAATCATTTTCAATCAAACATTACATAGCTTATTTAAGTCCTGCCATCTTTTAAACCTCATTCCTCCCATGTATGCATTGTTCCCACAATTCCCATTTTCCCCCACATAATTTGCTCCTACCCTTGTCTAAAGATCTCTATTCTAGTTGTTTTATCACTGTTACTATATTGACTACTTCTAGTATAGTTGGTTTAAAGTTTGATTTGCATTTTCTAGTAACTGCTTTTTTGGCAGCCACCATAATTAGACACAGCAAGGCCTTACCATGTATAGGCAATATCAATTCTGTATCACAGCTCAGAAAAATCATCTCCCTCATCACACCAATCTGCACACTCAGCATCCCCGACAGTGCATCACACACAGAATCATTAACAGTCCACCAACTCACTGCACTCCCAGAAAATATGTTTCCAATTACCTCGTTCTTCCCCATTACAGTTGCAACATTTGCTGTCTACCTGAAGAAAAATTCTCTGTAGTCTACTTGGAGTATAAAAATATCTATGTAAACATTTCCAAGCAAAAATCCTAACTCTTCTAGATTTTGTTGCATATTTGGGAGGCATACATATATCCTCCCATTATTTCTTTGTGAATTGCTTATCCAGTCTCTCTTCCCAATCCTTTCTAACCTTCTCTGATTGATTCTTATAGTTCTCATGCAGTATTTTATGTGCTCTACTAATTACTCTTTTTTACAGGCAGCTTCTGTTTTAGATTCAGCTGAAAACTCTACCAGTGCTGGGGATTACTACTGGTATTATTCTGATATTGTCCATGATGGTTGTTGGTTCTTTTAATGTTTTCCATGACCCTTTATCTGTTCCCCACTTGCCGTAGACCTCTGCTGAGATTACACTCATATTCAGGCACATCACTTTGCACATGTTCACAGTATGCACCCTACCCAAATTGCATGTAAGATCCCTGATAGATGTCCTCTGCATTATTAATATAAGGATGCTTATCTCACACAGACATCCTCCCAATTGTTATGTCATCTTGTGTGACAGTCACATAATATACATTTTCACTGTGCAGTCCATACTGTACCATATCGATATGTGACTGGTGTTGTTGCTATAACCAACTTCCATTGACATGCCCTAATCTGCTGTACATTAGGTTGTTTCACCTATTCTCTTTCCCTGTGTGCATTCCTACAATTCATTCCTACAATTCATGCGTTTGTCCCTATTCAATACACACACTTCCCATGAGTGTTTATTTTACATGGAAGTCCATGTACCATTACAGATCATTTATACATCTTCAGCACAGAATGGCAGGAATGGGATATCATAAGACTCTGCACTGCAGACACAGTGTCCTCTACCATGTTTGGACCATGTACTTAGCATTCATAGCTCTCCACTGTCCAAATTTTCACAGGATGTCCAGATGCGTTCCTTATCAAATTTGTGGTTTGCTGCCATATCACTGGGATGATCTCAGGACTGATATGTTTTAGACATTTGAGTTTCATACTTCAAATCCTTCAGAACATGTTTGCTAACACAAACCCCTGATTATTCTAGCACACTTCTCAAGAGGAAATGTGTCAAATCTATCCCTATTTCTGGGTCATTGTCCCCCCATAATGTTGACCTTTGCCCAGATGTCTTGAACTAACTGAGTGTGAGCTATCTGTGAAGCCCTGGTGATCGTTGTCTGATATTCTGGGAAAAACAGTGGCTCATCAGTGCTATGATTTCAATAGGAGTGCTATCCATGTTCGCTTACACTGTTCCCAGCCATGAAACCTCACTTAAATGTGGTGCATGGCATGAATATTCATTGTGCACTGCTGCACAGCTCGCACCACTGTGCACACATGTAAACTTCATGCAGGCTTTGCCCAAGCCTACACAGAGTTTATTGGATCACAGACAGGTACATTCCAATCAGTATCTCTTCCCAAAATTATCTTATTTTCTTCATAAACATTAAGATATTAATACTGTAACTGAGATTATTTTCCATTCTTTATGTGCATTGTCTCTATATCGCCATCAATTCTACCCAACTTATATCTACAAACATAGCCAACGTTAACTGGGGGATATAAAGACAGTTTCACCGCATTAGAAAAAAGATGCCTTCATAACTGCAGGATACAAATGCTTATACATGAACCTTTGCTCTAACATTCTCTCATGTCATTAAAAAAAATGTTGCATAAGAGTTAACAGTAGAGTCATGGTTAATAAACACAGAATGCCCTTCCACTGTATATCTTTCCCTGGTCTGTAAAATTGCAAAAGTACCTGTGCCTTCTCATTCTAAGACAGAATCTGTACCAGTATAATGTGGGATTTTCCCATTGCTTTCTCTGCCAACAATGGGAAGTAATATGAATTTTCTGCAGTGATTTACTTTACAGAAAATTCAATACAAGACGCTAACTTTTCTTTCTTGAAGTCCAGTTATTCCATTCTTCTCCTCAAGTAACTCAATCAGCCTGTTACTCCATCTTTATAGCTTATCTTCCATTTCCAGCAACTTACATTAAATCAGCTACAGTTCTCCATATATTTATACAAAATGATTTTTCATTTCATGACTTTCCACTGCAAAGACAAAATGGTGATATGTCAGTCTTGAATCATCTCAACATTATTAGCCTTATCCACTTCTAATTGCTTTAAACATCTTGTCAGTTTTGCATTAAGACAAAACTCAAACAGTAGTCTTTCTTAAAAAAATCACTGTATTGATATTCCAATACTTTGTGAAATTTTATTATTATTTTCACATTCTGTCAATGACACTGAAACTATGCAGTAGCTGAACTCTTTGTTGAGTAATGCACAACTATTTCTTCCTCCAACATTCTCAAAGTCTATTCACTTGAGGCGAAGCAGCAATGCTTAACTAATCTTAAGATACCTTTATTTTAACTTTCACAAAAACTTCATTTTTATAATCATATAAATGTAATTTTCACTGGAAAGATTAGGGGAGATTATTTCCTTCATAAGCAGTATAAGATTTCTCCCCAGTTTCAAAGACCTGTGTGATTTTTATGATGATATATAATGATAAACACATATAACTGTGGTGGTATGATCACAGGGTTTTGTGTGTAACATATCTACCACCATGATGGTATCTGTGGTGGAGTATCCATATTTGTTAAGGATCACCTCATTTTAAGCAGATCCTTAGAGATACAAAAACTGAACTGACTTGCTCAAAAATCAAACTGAATATGATAAACTATCAAGTCTAAGCATGTTATTGAACATCCTCTATGGTACTAGAAAAACATGTTATGTCCCTACGTATGCTGGATAAACTGAAAATTAATAAGAATTCCGTTATCATTTATTATTTTTATTTATTTATTTTATTTTACATTTGTTAACCGGGAAATTCCGACTGGACCAGGTCTATTTTCAGCGGAGGCCCGGGGAGAAAAGCTCCAGCATCAAGTTACAAATACAGTACATCCAGCGTAATACACAAAACAGGTTACATCATGTATGCTGAGCATAGTAATATAACAAGAAATTAATAAAAACACTCCAGGTAAAAGAAGATATAGAACATAGGTAAAAGACAATGTCAGTTACGGTACATCCAGCATAATACACAAACAGGTTTTATCATATATGCTGAGCATAGTAATATAACAAGAAATTAATAAAACACTCCAGGTAAAAGAAGATATAGAACATGGGTAAAAAGACAATGTCAGTTATACATTGGTAAGAGAAGAAAATTTATCAAATAAGATTCTATAATTAAAAGTACCCTTTCAGATGACCAAGCCTACAGGGGATCAGAGATCCAGCATGTGATCAGAGAGGAGTTTGGGGAGTTAATAGTAGTATGGGTAGGGTTATGTGATACAAGGGCATAACCAGGTACTAAGAAGGTGTGATTTGAGGGAGTTTTTGAATATGGATGTGGAGGGGACAGTGGACACAGATAGGGGAAGAGAGTTCCAATTTCTGGCAACGGTGTGGGAGTAGAGCGCTTTCCCTGCATTATTGTTAGCCTTGGTGATGGAGAGGACAGATTTTTCACTGGATCTTAGGTACTGGTTTGCAGTATAGACAGTAAGTAGGTTGAATAATGAAGGTTTTTTTTCAGGATATTTGAGAATATTGTAGGCTGTGCCCAGCTGGTGATAGTTAAGTAGCTGTGGTAGCTCAAGCCATTTTAGTTCTTTTAGTGCAGCACAGTGATGGGTTCTATAGGTTGAGTTAGTAGCAAACTTGGCTATTTTATTGCAGCATGATTCTAGTTTGTCTAGGTCACATTGTCTGATTTGGGTAAATATTGGTGCTGCGTATAATAGAGTTGAGAGGAGGTGGCTTTGTGCAAGAGTAACTCTTGCTTTTTCCGAGAGAAAGAACTTATGCCTGTATAGGGAGCCTAGTTTTTGTGTACTAGTTATATGGTATGTGAGATGTGAACATCAAAGTGGAAATAATTATCTATTTCAATGCCCAGAAGTTTGGTGTGGTTAGAAGGGGAGATGGTGGTGCCGGCCTTAGATGTTATGGTAAAGGAAAGGGTTTTTTTTATCTATTAGGGGTAAATAGTAGCAGTTTTGTCTTTTGGGGATTTAGAATTAGTTGGATACTTGATATCCATTTTTCTACTGAGTTAAAGGTATCTTGAGTGAGTGTATGTAGGGTGGTGGAAGATGAGGCGGAGCAGATCAGGGTTGAATCATCCGCATATTGTATGAGTGTGGCATGTTGTGTAGAGCTATTGAGGTTATTTGTGAAAAAAAGAGAACAATAGCAGGCCCAGTATAAAGCCCTGTGGGACTCCTATGGTGGTTGGAAGTTGTGTAGAAAGAGTTCCTTTCCAATGGACTGATTGTTGCCTGTCCGATAGGTAGCTTCTGAACCAGACTATAGTAGAGGAGGTGAAGGATAATGATGTTAGTGGGTCTAGTAGAATGGAGTGGGAGACCATATCAAATGCTTTTGAGAGGTCTAGGAAAATGGCTGATACATATTTGTTGTCATTCCTGTGAAGGTTTATAAAATTAGTGAAGGATAGAAGGGCTGTGGTAGTGCTGTGATGTGGACTGAAACTGTGTTGTGTGTTAGATAGTAGATTGTGTGTGTTAAGAAATGTCATCACTTGCAAGTGGATGCATTTCTCAAGAATTTTGGATAAAGGGCAAAGGGTGGCAATAGGTCGGTAGTTGGAGAATTCGTAAGAATTACCTCCTTTATGGAGAGGAATGATGTGAGATACTTTCCAAAGTTTGGGTATGTAGGATTCTATCTGGAGCGGCTGATAAGGATGGAGACAGGATATGATAGGGAGTCACTAGCCATTTTTAGGTATGCGGCAGGTATGTTATAAGATGCCAGTGTGGTTGGCTTTAGTTTTATGAGGAGTTTTTTGATAGTTGAGGTGGGCACTGGTGATAGGCTAAAAGAGGGGGTGGTATGGGATAGGTTTGGTTGTGATTGAGGTAGACTGTTTTTGGTTATTTGACTGTACAGGGATAAGACAGATTTAGTAAAATGGTTATTAAATTGAGAAGCTATGTCTAGGGTATTGTTAGTAGATCTGGGTGCTGGAGTTGTGGTTTTGCCAGGCTTTAGTATGGAGTTAATGGCATGCCAGAATTTTTGTGGATTATTTGAATATTTCCTTTGGGTGCTAACAAAATAGTTTTGTTTGTTTACTTTGGATTCAGCCTTGGCCTTGTTTCTAAGCTGTTGATAGTATTGCCTGGAGCTAGGGGTTTTGTCAGTTTTCCAGGCTTTATCTCTAGCTTTTAGTAAGGCTCTGGTGTTCCTATTTAGCCAGGGTGCATAGCTGGCTTTAACTCTGATCTTTCTGCTGGGAGCTAGACTGTTAAGGATGTTAGAGAAGGTAGTACTGAAGTAGTCTACTGCCTGGTATAACCCAAGTGTCTGTAGTGGTTCCCAGTTGCAGTGGCTTAGGACAGTATTTAGGTATTGTGGGGTAAGGTTACGGTCATCTTGTACAAATTTGTAGACTACTGGTTTGGGGTGATTATTGGAGTGTTTGTGGAGTAGGAAGGTGGGGATATGATCACTTAGGTCATCTGGGGGACAGCCTACTGTATAGTTTTGTTTGGGATAGTTGGTTAGTGTACAGTCCAGTATGGATTCTCTCTTTGTTTTCTCATTTATTCTAGTTGGTTCTTCAATTAGTTGAGAGAACCCATATAGATTGATATGTGTTGAGGGGCTGCTGGAGTTACAGGCTGCCCAGTCAGTGTTAACGTCTCCTAGTAGGATTGTTTCCTGAGGTAGATTGTCCTTTATCCAGTGTAAGATGTCTTCTATTATGAGTGAGTTGTTGCCTGGAGGTATGTAGCAGCATATTACATTGATCTTCTTGGTGTTTCTTATGGAAAGGACCAAAAATAGGACTTCAAAGTGGGTGGTGTGGTGTGCAGGAGCTGGAGGTTAAGGATGTTTTTAAAGAGAATGGCTACTCCTCCTCCTTTCCTGTTTGTTCTATCAGATCTAAGTGTATTATACCCTGGGGGAAGAAAGTCTTCATCTTGGATACTGGGTTTAAGCCAGGTCTCTGTAATGGTGAGTATATCAGGGCTGTAGTGGGCTATGAATGCATGTAGGTCTGTTAGCTTGTTGGTAATACTTATGTTGAGATTTAGGATTAGCAGGTCAGATGTTTGTCTGGCTGAGAGGGGACCTGGATTTGAGTGAATGTCACCAGAGGTTAGCAGAGTTTGTAGGAGTGTCAGTATGTGTTTTTTAATATTAATTAATTGTGAGCTTGGTCTATGAGAGTTTTTCTTAGCGTGATGATATGGTGTAATTTTTGTTAGTGAGTAATATGTAGTTTTAAGATTTATGATTGTAGGGCAGATATAGAAGTGTGAGTGGGTTTGAGAGGGTGGGCCAGTGTGGGTAGTGTGATAGGAGTAGTTGTGCAGAGGTAGGTCTGTTTGTAAGGAAGTTAGGAAGGTTAGCGATAGTAGAGCTAGTGAGAGGGATGTAAGTGTGGGTAACATGATACTACTTTAAGTGAGTAGTACAACTAGGATTCCTGGTTGGTTGTGTGTGAGGGTAGAGGTGTGTTGTCTGGGAATGTGTTGTTGGGAGTGGGATCAGTGTGGGATGTAATTGGATTGGAGGTGGGGGTGTAGGATGAGTGGGTTGGGCTAGTTAGGGAATTAGGGGTTGGACTACAGGTCAGGTGATTAATGGTTAGAATAAAAGTAGAAGTAGTGGGGCGGGTGGAAATAGGGGGCAGGGAGAGGAGCGGAGAAAGCCTGAGCGCAGCGAGGGCGAGCGAAGTGGGCTAACACTGACTCCAAGTGTTTCCTTAGGCTTTGGTAAGTATGAAGTGTTAGCTTAAATGGTTATATGTTAAACAGAAATTTTTAACTGTAATTTACACTAAGTTATAGACTATGTTATGGGCACAGAGTATAATTTTCTGACATTCTTAAAAGGATATAGAATTAAAGCTGGGGTTAGTTACAGATGAAACAGGAGAGGAAATGAAATGCTATTTTATAGATTTGAGTATTTTTCAAAAGAAAATTGACTTTAGTTTTGGGGGGCACTAACTGGTGAGCAATATACAGCTGTTTATTTCTGGTGATGCACTCATCAGTACAGAGGTTTGATTAAGGAACTATACAGCAGAAATGTACTAATATACTCACTAACATTTGTTTAAGTTAATGCAGGTAAGGTATTTTACTGTCTAGACACTTGGAAGTTAAGCACCTACATTAGTGTTTCTTTAGTTTCAGGACAAGTGTCTGTGGGTGCCCAGTGCTCAAGAGAAACTTTGAAATTTCCACTGCTTGATATGGGAGGCAGAGTCCTGCTTGACCTGAAGGAAGGTTTGGATATTTTAACAAGCCAAAGATAAAATGGGCTACCAATACCTCAACTATAAGGACCAAATTGCCAATGAACCCACTAGGACAAATTATTCTTGGCTCGAAACTTACCAACATGACACTGATATCAACTACCCCTGGTATTCTATTCATCAGTTAAATCCAATCACAAACTGGTAACCCTTTCTTGCAAAATCTCCAAACAGATGCAAATATCACAAAGTTCAGGACTTCAGACATACAAGCATTCTACAAATCTATGATGAAGTCTCTAAATTCAGCTTTAACTGCATTACCCAAGATAATGATGCAGCAAGTATTTATGCAAGCAAATGTTTTGTGCACCTAGATAAATGCATAGATCTGTTGCTACCAGATCCAAGCAAAATGGGAACTTTAAAAGGAAACCAACCCAGTGATACACAGATACACACTTATAAATAAGGAATACAATAAAAATGTCTTAAACTGTATATCAAAACAAACAACCCTCAAATTAAGGTTAACATTAAAAAGCTATTAAAAGTAGTGAAAAACTGCATCAGGAAAATTAACCTCTGCATTGTTAGGTGAATGGCATATTAGTTGAGGGATACTACCCATACAGTAAGGGTATTAGGTGTGTCCTCAGTTAATAAGAAAGTGACCAAAGATGTTCCTCTGGGTTCTATGTTGGGGCCAACATTTTGCAGTATCTACATAACAGATCTGCAAATTACAAATTGGGATCTCTGACTAACCAATTTTGAGGAGGACTGCAAACTTGGTGTCATCCTTAAGTCTTCCTCTAATACACAAAAGCTCAAAATAGAACTTCCAAGTCAATAACTGGTGCTCAAAAAAGTGGGTAAAACCAAATGTTAAAAATGCACTGTTAATGCATTTAGTAAACAATCCCTTCATCCATCGTATAGTATAGACAACACTTCGCTTCAAAAGAAAAGTCTGGTTATAGACCCTAAAACATGGATAGATAATTTCCTTGTCTTTGATCACCATGTTATAAGAGTGATTTGGAGTTCTTTTTACCTGACACAACTGATTGTAGAAGCTATTTAATATATAACCAAAAAAGTTTTTACCCCTCTATATTCTTCATTGACCAACTGGAAAAGCTTCAGATGTTCCTAACTAAAAACATCACAGGCTTAAAAGACAAGAGCTACCAGGAGAGGCTGGAAGCACTATCCCTTTATTCAATGTCCCTCCATCCTTAGGAGTGATTGATACCTTGCCTTTCGAGCCAGTAGAAATCCAGTCAGCCAAGAATGCTTATACCTTCACAAATCAAACAGTCCTACTAACACTAGAACCACTTCTCTAAACATGATTCAGTAAATAATTAAAACACTCCAGACAGATAGACAGATTTGTCACACAACCATTACCCATTCTCTGGAAAATCTTCCACTCAAAATTAAGCAACATGACATATTTTTCTCCATTAAAAAAGGAGTTGGATAACCAGATGGGTATCCTTAATACACCCCTGATGTGACTGGCCTTTTGCTCCTTGAAAAAGGACATAAGAGTTATGGGTGGGTACTGGCAAGACAAAATAGTCACTGGGACCAGCTGTCAGCTGTTTTGTATTTTCTATCATTTTATGATGAAAAAAGTTAAACATACTTTTTAAAATGAAGACTCCAAATCATAATCACATCACATCCCATGAACTTCACGATAATAGTTTGACAGAAGAACCAAACTGCCTCATGGCCCTGATGTAAACACCCACCTAACCAAATCATTTTTTCTCAAAAAAATGTTTTATTGATTTATAAAATATGACAAAACAAACAAAACAACAAAAACATTATACATCTTATCATATATGAGTTGGTTAATATTATACATCTTGTAATAATGTGTTTCAACTCATGAGGATATGAGCAAAACAATATATAACAAAATATACAATATATACAATTGATAACCAAGAATAATGAAATGAGACTATAACAAGAATGAGGAAATGAGATATGAAAGTAAATAAGTCCTGATAAAGTATTGTGGGAATGAATACATTAACCCTTAATCAGTGTTAATAATGTATAGGACCTTCTCTAAAACTTTATTATTTAATACCCTTTTTCTAGGACTCTTCCAAATAGTTTTGTGTGCAGAAATGTATAAATATGCCATTGTTCTAAAAGCCTTCCAATTTAATTTAGTGCGATCAAGCCAATTCTTTGTAATGTACAGTTTAATAAGAGAACAAATGAAAATAAGCACATCTGTATCCAATTTAGGGAGCTGAATTATTGGAATGTGTAGGATTGCGATTTCCCATGATAAAGTAGATTTATGGTACCCCATTTTCTGTAGCCTTACTTTCAAGGAAGTCCAAAGCTTATAAGTGGCAATACCAAAAAATGTGTAAGAGATCGGCTTTTGGAAAGGAGCAACAAGGGCAAGATGGAGACCTGTTCACATCAAATTTGTTAAGTTTAGAGGGAGTATAATAAGCATTATTATTAATCATCAGCTGGGTATAAACCAGTTTCTTAAAAGGAGAGTATTCCAGAGTATTCCTAATAGACAAAATTTTTTGGTTATCTGTTAAAAAAGGATTGTGATCAACCCAAAAACTCGAGAAAAGACATGACGAGTCTTGCATTAATTTAGTTAATAAGTTATAAGATTTTGACAGCATCTTCTCAGGTAGTGATAATGTTTTAATTATCGTATCCAGATTATTAAGATCTTGATCTGTTGGATCCATAAGGCCATAATTATTTAACACCACATCTCTTATTTGATGTATTAGAGTAGTATAATTATAACTGACCTTCAGAGTCCTACGTAGTTCAGCTAGGGACATGTCTTTATTTTTCAGAAATGTCCATACCCTAATATTTTTTTTATAAGGGGATATTTAGAAAGGTTAAATGTTATATTATTTAGTTTAAAATTTGGGTTCAGGTGAATTGGTTGAAGTATATGCGAAATCTTATCCATTTTAATTAGTTTTAATAATTCCTGAAATGCAATGGCCTTATGTTTTAGGAAAATCGATATTTTGAGGGTGTTTAGGATATCAGAAGATATGAAAGGTAAGGCATCAGGATTAATGTTTTTGGATATAATATATTGATTCCAAATCCTAACCCAATTCGATGTATTATTACTGTGAATGTTATTAGTTTTAGAGATGGACAAAAGTTTATTTGCCACAACAATTAAGTAATAAAGATAAAGATTTGGCAAACCTAAACCCCCCCATCTTTAGAGGATGATAATTTAATATATGAGATCCTAACTGCTTTAGGGAACCATAAACATTTAGCTAATTCTTTATTGACTTTATCAAAAAAAGATTTCGGGATTATTTGATCTGAAGAACTGAATTGGTATAAAAATTTTGGAAGAATGTTCATTTTAATTATGGCAGCTTTTGATAATAGTGAAAGATTTAAAAGTTCCCATCTACGCAAATCTAGCATTATTGTTGACCATAATTTATGTAAGTTATTTTAAAATGAAGATAAGCTATTATGCTCCATATGAATACCCAGATATTTAACCCCATATGTAAGATGGAAGTGAGAGTCAGGGAATAAGTAATATTTATGAGCTAAATGATTCAGGGGAAAGATATGAGTTTTTTGAGGGTTGATTAGATAATTCGAAGCAAGAGAAAATTTCTCAATAGAATACATAATCTTTTTAAAATCTGAGAGAGGAGTTTGAAAAAATATAGCTAAGTCATCTGCAAAGGCAGAAAAGAATAAATTATTGTTAAAAATCCTAGGAATTTTATGAAATGTATTTTGTGATATGTACAAAAGTAAAGGTTCCAAATACATATTAAATAGAAAAGGAGATAAAGGACACCCCTGTCTCGTACCTTTATTCAAAATTATAGGAGATGAAGTGATTCCATTAATATATAGTCTAGTAAAGGATTTTTTGTACAGTGTTTTAATAAAATTTATAAATGTAATAGGGAAATTAAAACGTGACATAGTCTGAAAGAGAAATTTCCAAAATACTCTATCAAATGCATTTGATGCATCCAGTATCAGTGCGTACAATGGATTTTTATCATGTTTTGTAAGATGTATAATAGATTCCAAGGTCAATGTGTTGTCCCAAATATGTATATGGGACATAAAACCTGTCTGGTCAGGCGAGATTATTGATGAAAGGACCTTTTTCAATCTCCTAGCAAGAATCGAAGACAGAATCTTAATATCAACATTGATTAGAGAAATGGGTCTATAATTGCGGGGATCAGTTTTATCTTTGTTATTTTTCAGAATTAGTATCGTTTTAGAAGTGTTCCAGTGAAGATCAGATATGTCATTTATAATTATATAATTATAGACTTTAAGAAGAAAGGGAGCAATAACTGTTTTGAAGGATTTAAAAAAGTTAGGTGTGAATCCATCAGGGCCCGGAGATTTACCAATCTTTAGCCCATCAATTGACTCTGTAATTTCTAAAAGAGTAAGAGGAGATGAAAGAGTATTTTGTTGTTTTTCGTTTAACGTAGGAAATACTATGGAACTTAAAAAACTATTTATATAACTATTATTTATAGAATTAGAAGATTTGGAGTAAAGTTCAGTGTAAAGTGCTGGGAAGAGATGCAAAACTTCTTTGTCCGCATTATATATTTGATCTTTATATTGTATGGGCGATATTTTGGGTCTCTCAAAAATTTTCTTAATTATTCTTGCTAAAGTTTTGGAAGGAATTTGAGCCCATTCTGAATAAGTGGCTAATAATCTTTGTTCCAGAATTGAAAGGTTGTTTTGGTGTAGTAAGATTAATTCCTTTTGTAAATTTATAATCTGCTTTTCAAATGAGGGGTCCGGATTTAGCCTATATTGATTTTCAAGAGATTGAATATTCAGTTTTAGAAAATTTTCTTTACTATTAAGTTGCTTTTTAAGATATGCAGCCTTACCAATGAGCATTCCCCTTAGTCTAGCTTTACATGCCGCCCATTGTATATCATAGGGGATATTAGTTGAATCTAACTCATTTTCCATTTCCTGAATTATTTCTATACACATTTTACTAATTTCTTCATTAAAGAGCAAATTATTGTTAAGTGACCAGCTATTCCTTTTGAGATTATGACTCAAGTTAACATTGAAATTTAATTTCATCAAAATCCTAGAATGATCCGATAGAAATCTAGGTTCAGTTGTGAAATCCATTAATAACTGTGAAAGGGAATTTGAAATAAGAAAAAAATCCAATATAGACCATGAATGATAGCATTTAGAATAATAAGTAAAGGTATCAACTATATTTGAGTAGTTAGTGAGTTGTAAAGGGTCTATAAGATTATACTCTAATATTAAGTCATCTAGAGCAAGGGATGCTTGTTGATTATATGAAGAAGACTGATTTGAACGATCTATGACTGGATAAATTACAGCATTCCAATCCCCACCCAAAATAACAAAGTGATCTTTATATGATGAAAGTATGTTGTAAATCTGAAAAATAAAATTGTGTTGATTACTACAAGGGCCATAAAGATTTAGTATCAATAATGGTTTATCCAAATTGTGTATGAAAGCAGTAAAATAGCACCATCTACCTTCATCATCATACTTCTCTTCAATAATAGTTCCCTGGAATTTCTGTTTAATTATGATAGCCGCCCCCCTAGAGTTAGAAGTGTCCCCGAAGCTATTATTTTTTGTATCCATTTTTTATTTTTGACTTTATCCCATTCATCCCTTGGAATGTGTGTTTCTTGCAGAAAACAAATATTGGCTTGTGATTTATACATTAAATGAAATAATAAGGATTTCTTATCTTTATTTTGGATCCCCCTTACATTCCAGGAGTCAACTAATAATAAATTAGTCATATAATTATTAAAGGATTGTTAGAAAAAATGTTAAAATATATATAGTTAGTGTTTAAGTATAGTATAAATGTAGAAATAAAACCAAAGTTAGTCTCATCATAATAAATAATACCTATAAGTGTATGTTTCAGTGCAAATTTAAGTCTAATCTCATCTGTTTTTCCCTTTCGTACCCCAGTGCCTACCCACCTAAATCTATCAACCCAGGGAAGATGAAAATACTTATATATGCAGTTTAAAAACTTGGTTACCAAAATCACACATGGATGTAAAGAAGATTTAAATAAAGTCCTAAAAAGGACTATAACGAGTTTAACAAAACTAAACATATTTACATATCTAACCAAAACAAGATGCCGCAAATACATTCCCCATTCAAAAAATGTGCTCATAAAACTCCTGAATATTTAAATATAATTGTGTCTAGATTATATAAGCAATAGGTGTTACATTATAGTAAAAATTTATAAATTAAAATGTTAGTAAAATTATAAATTTGAATTGTGCAACGATAGTATATTTATATAATTAAAGATCATATATGTATATGTTGCACTATAAAAATAAGCCTAATCTCAAGAAAGAATTACTATTGTTTAGAATTAAAATTCTCCACATACAAATATACACTATAAGATTTTATAATAATAATTCCTTTTAACAGACTACCTCTGTATAGTCATCTTTACTGTCATTTAAGACCAAAATTGAATTACATAAGTATATGAAAGTCCAGTTAATATTGGAACAAACATTCAAATGAAAAAAGTCAGATAATATCATTTAAAACACCTGTAGCACATATATTTTAACATAACAAATATATAATATGTAGGATAATATTCAAATACTTGTCATGAGTATACTTACAATAGGAAAAAATGGGTTGATGCATACTGTGATAATTACCAGGTGCTTTGACTAACCCATTATAGCTCTATTATATCCAAATTTTAACCGAAATTTTCATTGAAAGTATGCACGTGAGAAGAATTTTGAACATAAAAAATATTTCTAACTTAAATATCCAAAATATTACATATATTTAGTACTTTACTCCATAAAACAGACATAGTATATCAATCATACAAGTTATTCTTATAACTGATCATTGGAACTGTCAACGTTTAGTAAATAAAAAAAAATGTGTAACAAAACTAGCTTCATAACAATTTATTTGTTGTGTGCTATTTATATACATAAATTCTATCTAAAGACAAACTCAAAAATGTTATTCTACAATGTTTTAGTTTAAAAGTTATTTGTGAGGGTTTACGTGCTTCCGCACTCACAAAGAGCCAGTCCAATATAAGAGAAAAGCCTTCCTGGATCTCGAACAATGCGCCGTCACAGCCTGCAAAAAAGAGAACCACTTACTTGCAAAAAACACAACAACTGAAGTCATAACCCAGCCACCAAGTATGGAATCCGTAGTTCTTCAAGTTCGGGACATCAGTGAGACAAGAAACCAAATGCTGGATAAACAAACAATCACGTAAAAATATTGGCATCCTTTTCAGCCTGAATTGCGAAGACTTGGCATCGGATTACAGAGTATACAGCACGAGCCTCTCAGATCTGGTCAGATGAAAATAATTTCTTTACCTTAGTGACGCTAGTGATAACCAGAGATTGTACAACAGGAAAAAAAGGCTCGTGAATGGTTCCAGAGACAAAATCAAGGTTTTCCAGTGTAGAATGGTAACGCTCTGCAGCGCGCGAGACCAGACATTATTCCCTCCATTCTGCTAGAATAATCTTATACAAAGAAACATTACTTTTTCTTGTAAATAATGCCAAGATGATATTGGTACAATGCAATGGCACAATGTACCGGAAAATTGAATTACAGTTCAAAGAAACATTAAAACAAATGTTTCAAAAGCAAAAAGGCTGACTTATTTTCAAGCTGACAAAACTATATCATATATTGAATATTATGTAAGAAAAAAGCATAATATTAAAGTTTAGCACACATACTTATAACATCAGATGAGCTTGTAATGGATATGATCATTATTTTTATGTGTCATTAGTGAATACTTTTAAAACTGTCTCTTGCTTCTTGTGGTTCCGTGAACACATAACTTCTGTCATTATGGCTGAACGAAGAGTATTAGGATATCTCATCCTAAATTTTATATTTGATCAGGTCTGCACAAAAAGGAAACAGTTTTTGTCTGTTTAATTTTATTTCAGCAGGTAAATCCTGTGAAAAAGTCAGTTTATGTTTATTCCATATAAGATATTTTTTACGTTTAGCTGCTTCTAAGAAACTCTGAGTGTCTTGGAAACTTAATAACCTTGTATATATAATCCGAGGTGAAGTAGAGTCTTGTCTAGCATGCAAGGCTCTGTGCGCTCTTTCTACGGTTAAAGTTTTTGTATTTGTTTCATCATTGAGCAATAACTCAAATATTTGTTTACACACAGAAATTAAGTTTTGGTTTTCATAAGTTTCAGGCACTCCTCTAATTATTATGTTATTCCTACGACTCCTTGCTTCTAAATCCAGAACTTTAGCTTGTATCTCAGCAATTTTTTTATCTTTAGCTTTTAAGTCACTTTCAATAGATTCTACTTTTATTTCTATGGCTATATACTTATTTTCAATTATGTCCATTCTTTCATTAATCTGTTTTAAAGTCTTACCAAAGTCAGTAAATTGATCAGAAAAATTCTGTATAGCAGTCTGAATTGGTTGTAATGCCATTTTTAAGTCTTCTAAATGAAAATTAGAATCATTTTTTCTTTTGCACTTACTTTTATGTTCTCAGTAGATGATTTAGTTGTTCTAAGTCTCTTGGAACTAGTGTCTTTCTCTGGAGAAAGCAACAAAGAAAATTTGGCCTTTGTTGACTGTGTATCCATGGAGTCTGAGTTTCCAGCCATTCCAAAATTAGAGGTGTGCGAGCAGCAAAATTGACACAGAGATAGGCTACTGGAATTCACGTGCCCAGAGACTGTTGAAGCCAAAAATATTCTGAAGTAAAATGGACCAAAAATTTACCTATTTTCAAAAATAGATAAAACCAAATTGGAGTATTTGTATCAGAGATAATTATTATATAGAAAACTGAGGAAAAATATCGCTTAAAAGTATTTAAAATTAGCCGGTAATTAAATAGCTGTGAGGAGCACACTGAATAGGGTGCAGTCTAGCCAGCAGCCATCTTGGAATCATCTGAACCACCTAACCAAATCATAATTGCAAAACCTTATACACACTGCTTTAGAACTGAAATGCATAATTACTCCCAGAAATGAGCCCTTCCACCCAAATTAAGCTCTGAATCCACTAAACTCCAATACAAAACATAGAAGAAAATGCAGCAATCCCCCAAAAGAAATAAAACTAATTAATAAATAATCAAATTTGAATTACACTTCCCTTCCTAGATGATTTCAAAGCATAAAATGAAACAAGAAAAAGAAAAAAAACTTAAAATCTTATTAAAATCACACATCATTTAAAAAAAAGAAAGAAAAGAAGGCACAGCCCCAATTCAAAAAGAAAAAATAGGAAAGTAAGCAACCAATTAAAAAATAAATAACTTCAAGAAAGTGACCTGACATAACCTAGCTTAGAGTAAACCTGAATCATTGCACCAAAACATATCCACAACATTTACTTAATCAACCACTAAACCTATTCCTCAAAAGAAGGAGTATGAAACATCAGTCATTTGAAATGAATGGGACAATTGAAACCATAATAAAAATACAAAAATGGATAAGTGTATTATGTGGATGACTGATGTTAGAAAATAAAGATTTTATACTTTAGGGCTAGAGATCACAACGTGTGACTTTGCCCCTCATCACAACATTTCACACAAACAAAAATGCACGCGTGCGTGTGCGCGCAAGCACACACACACACACACATACACATACACACACACACACACACACACACACACACACACACACACACACACACACACACACACACAAACACACACACACACACACACACACACACACACACACACACACACATACATATCCACATAGGGAAACACAGAAACATACACCCACACATGGATCATAGCAGCCTTAGGCATAGGCCAACTAGGCAGCCGCCTAGTGTGCCATTCTAGCAGGGGCAATTTTCCAGTATTTATTTGGTGTAGGTAGACCAGGATGGGGGCACTGGGTGAGGTGGTGGGGGGCATTGTGGAGCCCTTTTGCCTAGGGCACCAGTTGACCTAAGGCCGCTCCTGACATGGACACCCACACACAGACAGATGCAAACACACACACACACACACACACACACATTCATGCATACACACTCAGAAATGTTCACATATGGCATGACTCACTACAGTCAAGGATCACCAATTCACTTACAACATGTCATTGAGATCTGAGTGAAAAGTAGAGAAACTCTCCACAAATGCACACACACACACACACACACACACACACACACACACACACACACACACACACACACACACACACACACACACACACACGCACACACACACACACACACACACACACACACACACACACACACACACACACACACACACAAGACATACGGACTCCACAGAGAAAGTACCCCAGCTCAGAAATGAAATGGAGAGCCAAGTACTATGATGCGATAATGCTAACCACTGTGTTGCTTTGCAGGCATGTTAATGTTAAAAATGTTCACCATATTGATCACTGTTGCAGTAGCCTTAGCTATTTAGGTTAGATACTAACAAGGATATAACAGCCGGCAAGCTTCAAAAGCTTCATTGCACCTTCACACACCCAAGCTGTTAAGAAGCTCAAGCTGAGCTGACTAAAACACAAGTTTGGGCATGAAGCCCTTCAGAGCTTTCCTGCCACTGAAGAGAATGGTCCTCTGAGGTGTTTAGGGATCAGTGGTCAGCTTCTGCTTTCCTTTGCTGGGTACAAAGGTTCTCTTTTGGAAAAAAAACTTCCATTTTGTTAACTTTATTAATGTTTTATTATTTTCCACTTCAGGAAAGTTATGTTAAAACAAGGAGTGCTCTGTTTTAATGGACTGCCTCAAGACTGTAAATGTACTTTTAAATGTAGTGCTCATTTTTTCTGTCAGTTTAAAAGTAGTATTAATTAAATGAGAACACATTTTCTGTGGGGAAAGTGTGTTTAATTTTCTTTGGTGGGGCTGCTATAATGTTTTAAAGTGCTTTTTTTGTGGAAAAAAAGGTAACTTTTGAGTACTGGTAATTTTACAGGAATTTGCTGCTTGTCTTCCATGGGAAAGAGACACTATTTTAAGCTTGACCTTGGAAAGACCATCTGTCCCATGGTTGTTCTTTCTTCCAGTCACAAAAAGAAAAAGTTAAGCAAACAGCCTTTGCACCACAACAGGCTAGCAATTTGCCTCAGCCACAGGTGGGTAACTTTGCTGTGGCCATTTCTTGTACCTCAGACCCCTCATCTTTTACCCAGGATTGCTCTAGTGAAGCATCTAGAGCCACTATGGACCAGGGATTAACCACATCCTCTGGAACTGTTGCAGACTCCTCAGTGGGCAAGGCAGAGCCACCCTTTTCATTTCTGGGAGAGAGAATGGGGAAAGTTTCCCTGTTGTGCCAGAACTCTGTGCCCATCCCTGGGGAAGCAGCTGCTGTCTGTAGTAACACAGTTCACCCCATTGTTCTATCAAAAAGAAACAGAAAACCAAACCTATCTAATTCTATTCAAATTTCTTTAGACGTGAGTAGTTTACTGGGTCTGGCTCAGGCTTTAATTCAGCTTGTGATCCTTCTAGTAAAGTAGTTTCTGGTAAAAAAAAAGAGGGATTTCCCGTTTCCTGAAGAGATTCAAGATTCTGTATCTGAGTAGTATGATGCAGGGACAGATTCAGGATTTTTGTTTCCCTCAGATTTCTGATTCAGACTCAGAGGAGAGCTCAGTTTCCTATTCTCCCTTGTGGGCTTCTTTTTTTCCAAAATTATTGCTAGAATATGCCACTCTTTTAAGTGGGAGAACACTGAGGTTTCTCAGTCCCTCAGAAAATACTATGAGTTTTGCAGAAGGATTTTCCAGAACCCACACCCATTTCTCCTGTTCTGTCAGCTTTAGAGGATGTGCAAGTTACTGTTTGAAATTTTCCTTGTAAGTCAGCCAGCTGCGTCTAAAAAGGCAAATAGGATATATAGAATTCCTTATTCTTTTAAAACTTGTATACATTATTCTCAAGCCTGGTTTGCAGCTGTATACTTAATTGATCCCACTACTGCTAAGCACTTAAGTTAATTTCAGTCCTACTCTTTCTGATAAGGATGTGAAAAATTTTGATAGGTATGGGGAAAGTGTACTCTTCAGCAACTTTAGTTTTCATAAGTTTGAATTGTCAGGTTCATATGTTAAAGCTTGTTCGTTCAAATTATGAAAGTATGAGGAATGTATTATGTTCAGTTTCTTCTTGTGAGGAAAAATCTGCTTGAAATAACTTAGTTTCTTCCATTGCACATATCACTGCTCGTTTGCTGTGTGTGTGTGTGTGTGTGTGTGTGTGTGTGTGTGTGTGTGTGTGTGTGTGTGTGTGTGTGTGTGTGTGTGTGTGTGTGTGTATGAATCTGTTGATACTTCTTCCAGGACCATAGCCACTGGTACTGTTTTAAGGATTATTGTATGGTTGCATTCTTAGGACCTTCCAGATGATGTCAAAAATGAGATTTTGAATTCTCCTTTGGATATAGTTTCTCTTTTCCACTGTACTGCAGAGGAGATCAAAAATTGAAATGAAAGGCACAAGCTGATTCAGGGAATCTCTAAGATTTTTCTTCTCTCCTTTTCTCAATTGTTCAAAGGATTTTCTTTTTCCTCTTCCATTTCTGGCAGAAAACAGAATAAACAGTCTCAACAGAATTAAGATAAACAGACATTTAAGAAGGAATGACAAAGGAGTTCCCAAAAGAAATCTCTAACTTCTCAAAACCAAGGACAGTCCAATATATCATTGATTATTCAAGAGATCTTGTGACTCACTCAAACCCAAGCCCCCTTCTTGTTCCAGAAAGTCTTAATCTCCTGTTGTTCTCTTTGGCTCTAGATTGCTTCAGACGAATGGATTCTGAATATCATTCATCAAGATTACAGATGGCAGTGGGAGAAAATTCCTCCTTTCCAAGGGGTTATCCTCCAGACCAAACCCGTTTGTTTCCACCTGTTCTTCATCACATGCTGTCCCAAAGACAAATAGAACCAGTTCCTCCTTCCCAAGTTGGAAAAGGTTCTTATTCAAGGATGTTCCTAGTGACAAAAAAAGAAAATGGTTGGAGACCAGTTCCTGATCTTTCTTTCTTAAACCTGTTTGCGATGGTGCCCTAATTCAAAATGATGTCACTTCACAACATGTTACCTTCCTCTTTCTCTTTTAAGTTTCTTGGTAACACTAGACTTATAATATGTTTATCATCACATCCCTACTCATCCAGACTTCAGATGTGTCTTCAGGTTTTGTATGTCTGAATCACATTATCAGTTCTCTACTTTAACATTTGCACTATCCACTACACCAAAAGTGCTCACAAACTGACTAGCTCCATTTATAGCTCATTACAAGCTACAGAATATCCAAATTTTTCCATATTTAGATGAATTGCTTATCTTTGCAGAGTCTTTTTTAAAGTGTAAGGGATCTTTATCTTGGGTAGGAGATCTCTTAAGCAAACTGGAATTTCAGGAGAACAGTCAAAAGTCTTTCTTGACTCCCGCATGCAGGATTGCATTCCTGAGATGTCAACTAGACACCTCAGTTCAAAGACCTTATATTCCACAAGAAAATGTAGACCTTGGTCACTGTGAGAGTATATCTCAGAAATATCCCTGATCAATCAACGTAGCTGGGAATATTTTATCATTTCTTATACTTCAGAACTGAGCGATTTGGTACACATAGGTCAGCCACAGAAAAATGTATACTGTTATTCTGACCAGCAATATACTCAAAGGAGTATACTGATAACAAAACTTGCATTTAAAACACAGTCATGTCAGCATGTCTGCCTTACTGCACAGGTTTGGGGTAGAATAAATTGTCTAATATTTTTAACCACTTAGCTTGATACAGAGACACTACTACTGCATAGCATATCAAGATATATCAAGCCATTTATTTATTTATTTTTTTTTATTTTAAATATAGTTCTCCTTCAAACTCAGGAATCGCATGTATATTCTTACTGATACAGAGGTTTTGAAATGCAGCATGATACAGATTAAAATTAGTAAACATGCACTAATAACAACCTTAATCAGCCTCTTTGAATGATTAGCTATTCCAGATTTTTTGAAATGCTTTTATAAGTCACGTTATAATTAGCAGATCATATAATTAAAACATGACAGCTCTGAGTGACTTTTGAAATTCTTTTATTTTAAAGCTGACTTTTGCATGTATGTGCCTGCTAAGTAGAAGTATAGAGGCAGATGTATCTAATAGTAAATAACAAAGTACTCTAGCAAGATATTTATTATCTTCAGGATCAGAAATGGAAATTCTGAAGGAAACAATTCAAAAGCGAATAAGCAGAAATCAAACTCTGGATTTTATTATTTTACTGAGTAAATGTTTTATTCAACAGAAATATTCAATAAATGAGTGGACACTGCATAGGTACTGAGCTTATTTTATTCAGGAGCTGGTGTTGTTGCCTGCAGGAGTTTGAAAATAATATCTTAGAGCTGTGTTTATAGCTGAATAAATATATTCTAGCACAAACATTTGCCTAACTATGCCATCTGCTACACTAATGCTAGCAATAATATTTCTTTTAACTACTAGTGATTTCATAGAGGTTAACCACAGCAGGATAATGAATCATATCACTTTTGTAAAGTTTTACAATACTAGAGTCTTGTGTCATTCTCAAGGCAATGCTATCTTTTAAACCTTGAAAGAACAAGGCAATGACATGAAGAGAAGACAGCAGTTCTGTAAATCTCAAGACCCATGTCAAATCTCACATCTGCCTTACAACCTTCAAGTGCCCACACATACCATGCCTCTCAGCTAACCCTGATTTTTCAGAATCTCCCTGATTCTGCTTCCGATTTTTTGATTTTATTCTGTTAAATCACCGAGGACTATAGTCCATCAACAATACAAGACAGAAAATGCATATTCATACAAAATCAGTTGTTCTACTGACTTTTTAAATATTGAAAAATTGTCCCTGATTTTGGGCTTTTGTCCTCATTATTTTCCACATTTCTTGAGCAAATTGAGGCATGACTAGAGCTTGCAGAGGAAGTAACTTCAAATTTTGCAGTAGTACTATTTAAATATTCTTCAGTACCATAAGCAGAAGTGTTCCTTCTCTCAAGTGACTTTCAACATCTTTCCCTTTCATATCTTTCCTGTCCTCTCCTCTTTTTGACCTCACCCTCTATCCCTCACATGCTTTCCTATCCTTGAGTAAAACGCACAATAAAATTCTTTCTGCATGTTGACCTAGGATCATACCTCTTAATTTCTTTGCTTAATGGTATAACTACTGTTTAAAATTATGTTTTGCCAAAGTCAAGACTAAAAAGAGTCTTTAGACCAGTGTGTTCACCAAGTTAGCAAATATAAAACTAAACTAACTAAATAAGTAAGTTTGCAAATAAGCCAATGTGGTGGAATTCCCACATCAGCATCTTCTACAACTTAAATAAGACTCTGTGTTGGCATAGAGAAATAAAGGCATGACAATGGTCTAGGTGACTCGAGTTCAGTTAGCAGCTCATGTCCTTGATGATGAGGCAAGGAGAATGGGTATGGCTATCCTGAGGGGGTGAGCATGCACTCAGGCACACCATGACAGTGGATCCCTGACAGAAGCCAGGAACACAGGTAGTGTTGTCTATAACAGGAGGTTTGACAGTCATATTGCAGAGGTATGGATAATATGCCAGATGCCCATTGCATATCATCCTGTTGGGTGGTTGGAGTGTGCACTGGGTTGTGGAATAGGCTGTTAACAGAAAAACTCCCTCTGCAGCACTATGATGTTGCCCCAGGAAGTCATGATTTCCTAACTGAGTCTGGATATGGGTCACAGTCAGTCTGGGGGCAGCAAAGGGAGGTCCAGGGTGCAGCCAATGGTCAGCTACAGAGAGCAAAATTAAAAAAAAAAATAGGAAATAGAAACTCTAATATAAGTGTGATCTAAAACTTATAAGCAAGTTCATTAAATGTATTATTTGGCAGCAGAAGGCTGGCAATAAACTCAGAATCAAAAAGTATAAAAAAATAAAAAAACACACAATAAGCTGGTTGCATAAGTGTGCATACCCTTAAACTAATACTTTGTTGAAGCACCTTTTGATTTAATTACAGCATTCAGTCTCCTTGGGTAGGAGTCTATCAGCATGACACATCTTGACTTGGCAATATTTGCCAACTCTTCCTTGCAAAGGTGCTCTAAATCTGTCAGATTGCTAGGGCATTTCTTGTGCACAGCCCTCTTCAGGTCACCCCACAGATTTTCTATTGGATTTAGGTCTGGGCTCTGTCTGAGCCATTCCAAAATTTTAATTTTCTTCTGGTGAAGTCATTCTATTGTTGATTTGGATGTATGCTTGGGGTCATTGCCATGTTGAAAGGTGAAATTTCTCATCATCGTCAGCTTTCTAGCAGATGACTGAAGATTTTGGGCCAAACATGACTGGTATTTGGAACTGTTCATAATCCCCTCCACCTTGATAAAGCCCCAGTTCCAACTGAAGAAAAGCAACCCCAAAGCATGATACACCAACCACCATGTTTCACCATGGGGATGATGGTCTTTTCGTGATGCGAAGTGTTGTTTTTGTGCCAAACGTACCTTTCGGAATTGTGGCCAAAAAGTTTAATCTTGGTCAATTCAGACCATAACACATTTTCCACATGCTTTTGGGAGATTTGATGTACTGTTTTGCAAATTCTAGCCAGGCCTGAATGTTTTTCTATGTAAGAAAAGGATTCCATCTTGCAACCCTACCCCATAGTCCAGACATATGGAGAATATGGGAGATTGTTGTCACATGTAGTACACAAACAGTACTTGCCAGAAATTCCTGCAGCTCCTTCAGAGTTGCTGTAGGTCTCTTGGCAGCTTCCCTGACCAGTTTTTGTCTGGTCTTTTCATCAATTTTGGAGGGACGTCCAGTTCTTTACAACATCACTGTTCTACATTTTAAACACATCAAAAAATAAAACAAACAAGGTCAGGGTCAAGGTACAGTCTAAATAAGTGAACTGCTCATAGAAAATAAAACAAAAAAATGAACCAACATGGCTGAGGCACAACACAATTTATTAATATTGAATTAAAAGTAAGCACTTTCACGATACTCACATCTCTTCATCAGACTTACTGTTTGCTATAAACACATTGCTTTTAAACAAGAAACAGCCAATCAACAACAAGACATTCATTATTAGCCAATAAAATTAAAGAAAGCTTAAAAACATATCACCATTAAATTATTACTATTCCTGACTAATATAAAAACATACACAATAAGGACATATGCTATAAAACATTCTTATGCTGGCACCAATTTAATGTTTTAATGGGCGTGCTTTAAGAAAAGGTTTGAGAGAAAGCACGCCATTTAAACCAGGTGGTCGATCAGCATTAAAAAATAAAATCCACTTTAGCTCTGCTGTCTCAGTCTGATTCCTTATATCACCTCCTCTCATCAACTCTTCTATAACATCAAGCACTAGGAACTTAAAAACATGATCAGATCCATACTCAAGGTTGCACTGTGCTAAAGCATTAGACTCTTTCTTGTGTTTAATATCCCTGTAATGTTCCAAAATTCTTTCTTTAAGGGACATATTTGTTTTCCCTATATAAAAGACATGACATATTTGACAACTGCTAAAATAAACTATATTCATAGTCTTACAGTCTGTATAAAAATGTAACTCTATTTTAAACCTAGCATATGGGTGTATATAATATGAACCCACATAAATATACCTGCATGCTGCGCAGTTCCTACATGTATAGGTACCTAACCTACTAGATTACACCTTCTTGGTACATAGCTGTGATTTCTAACATAGATGCTTCTTAAGAGATTTATTATTTTTAAAGGAGAATCGTGGAACCTCATCTATAACCCCTTTCAATTATTGCACAGTAGTTAAAATATTCCAATTCCTTTTTATAATATCACAGAATGTGTTAAGATCACTTGAATATTGCAAATGTTCATAGGTTCATAGGTAGGTACTAGGCTATCGGCCCTAGGGCTTATACAAGCCTAGCCAAAAAGGTACCCTGGCTTTCGCCACCCAAGAAAATTATTTTCCTGTGCCCCTTTCAAGCAGAGCCACAGAAGTGATCCCTGGGGTGAATTTCCTATTTCCTATCCAATCATCAAGATTTTTTTGAAGAGTGCTAATGAGGAGCTTTGTTTGATATCGATAGGTAGTTTGTTCCAGAGTATGGGAAGTCTCTGGGACAGGAATCTATCCCTCCAGCATGTTTTGTTTATTGTGGTGACAAGGTTTAGGTCTCTAAAGCATGTAGCTCAGAGGGATTGGGATTTCTTTAAGTGGAGCATGTCCAACAGCTCTGGGTTTGACACTAGGCAGAGATCGCCTCTGAGTAGGTGATATGCGATGGAGTAAAGCTGGAGTTTTTTGAGACGGTCTGCGTAGGGCATCTGTTTGAGACCACTAATCCTCTTTGTCAGGTATTTCTGTGGTCTTTCCAGTTGTTGTAGATGTCTTGTGAGGTACATACCAAAAGGGGAGTTGTACTCTATAATGGGTCTAATGAGTGACGAGTAGAGGGGAACAATGACCTATTTTTTCCTGGATGCGAAACCTTTTTTGATGAGGTGTGCCATGTAAAAGGATTTCCTGACTACTGTGGCAATGTGATTATCAAAGGAGAGACTACTGTCCACCTGTGTCTCAAGGTCTCTTATCACACTTTCGGTGTTAAGTAGACTACCACCTGTGTGGTAGCTCATGGGTACAGAGTTTTTACCAAAGGGGGTGACAATGCACTTTTTGGCATTGAGCTTAAGGCCATTGCTTTGACACCAGGCATCTGTCTCAGTGAGGCCCTTTTGTAGGATGTCCACATTGTTAGGAGTTTCAGTTATGGCTCCTAGTTTGCAGTAATCTGCGAACTCCATTAGCCAAAGACCTTCCATGTTAGCCTGTACTTCAGAAAAGTAGATACCAAACAGGAGAGGACCCAGGACTGAACCCTGTGGTACTCCATTTGTCACTGATCTGAAGGTGGATTTGGAGTCTGCTACTTTCACAGTGTGGGTTCTGTCAGTGAGCCAGTTGGCAACCCATCTTGTGACATAGGGATTTATACCTAGATTAGTGAGTTTATCTATAATTCCAGAGTGGAGGATGGTGTCAAAGCCTTGGGGAGATCTAGATAGGCTGTGTGAACTACCTTACCCTCGTCTACAGCTTTAGTGACTGCTTCAAAGAAGTCAGTCAGGTTTAGGAGACATGATCTGCCTTTTACAAACCTGAACTGGGTGGGGTCCAGAGTTTGGAGATTACCAATGTCTCTGTTTATAAGTTCTATGATGATATGTTCCATGGCCTTGCAGACCAGGCTCGTTAGGCTAATAGGGCAGTAGTTCCCAGGGTCCTTGGTGGCTCCCCCTTTGTGGACTGGGATAACCATCGCTGTGCACCATTCAGTGGCACAAAGCCTGAGGTAAGGCTATGACTGAACATGGTGCTTAGGTGGGGTGCCATTTCATTCTGTAGTTCATATAGAATGCAACCTGGGATGTCATCAGGTCCCATGGATGCTGTGTTCTTGGCTTTGGAGAGTGTGTTTTTACCTGTGCAGCCATGATTACAGGAACTTTGCATTCTTCTGGTATAGAGATGGGCCCTTTAGGGGGTGGGGGGGTAAAGTTAGCACTGAACCTATCTGCCAGGATGTTGGCAATATCAGTTGGTTCTGTATATTTAGTGCCATTGTGCTGTAACTCAGACCAGATCTGAGTGTTGGCATTGAGATTCTTGACATAGCTATAGAATGCTTTGTGATTGTCTTTAGAATCAGTGGCGATTTTGTTTTCATAACTAGCTTTGGAGGATTTTATGAGGGATCTCAGCTTCTTACTGAGGCTGACTAAGGAGTTCTTCCATTCATGGGATTTTACTCTTTTTTGCAACAGTTTCTTTCTTCTGCTGTAGAGTTTGTTTATGGCAGGGGACCATCAGATTGGCTTACTGTTTTTGGAGGATAGCATCTTCGTTCTGTTAGGGATAGCATGATCCATGCACTCATGTAAGCTTACAAAGTGCATTTGTGTAGGATTCAGCAGTGGTACCTCTATTAGGTTCATAGGTTCATAGGTTCATACTAGGCTATCTGCCCAAGGGCATTTATAAGCCTAGCCCATAGTTATGTGGCTTTCGCCACCCCTTTAGTTTGAATAAAAACTATGCCTATCATTTTGCTGTGCCTCTGTCAAGCAGTGACACTGAAGTAATCCCTGGGGTATATCTGCAATCTCCCATCCATTGGTCAAGATTCCTCTTGAACAAGGCCAGAGAGGTGCTCTGCCTCACATGTACCGGGATTTTGATCCACAGCATAGGGAGTCTCTGGGTGATGAATCTGTCCCTCCAGCACGTTCTATTTATAACCGTGTCAAGGTTTAAGTCTCCCGCTCTTGTGGTTCTGAGGGATCTAGATTTTTTGAGGTGAAGCATATTCATCAAATCTGGGTTTGACATGGCCTTATATGTCAGGCACAGGTCACCTCTGAGCAAGCGGTATGAGACTGAATAGAGCTGGAGTTCTTTCAGTCGGGCAGCATAAGACATATTTTTGAGACCCTTTATCCTTTTGGTGAGGAACTTTTGGGGCCTTTCAAGCTGCAGCAGGTGTCTGGTCAGATACATTCCGAACAGGGCATTGTACTCAATCATAGGTCTAATGAGTGATGAGTACAGGGGGACGATGACCTCCCTTGATCTAGATGTGAATCCCTTCATGATCAGGTGGGCGATATAGAAGGTTTTCCTAACTACTTTAGCAACATGAGTGTCAAACGAAAGGCTATTGTCTTTCTGCATGGGTGTTGTGAAGTTTGCCCCTTCTGTCTTAAGAAGCATGAAGTTGGCTTTGGAGAAATTTTTTACAGTGGTTTCTCTAATGGGGGTGGGGGTGGGATGTGGATGTCTAGGCTGATTAGTTTGTGGTTGGATCTGACCAACGAGGAATTGACCTCTGGTGTGGAACACCAGTCGCCCATGTTGGTAATGACCAGCTCTAGGATATTGCTACCCCTCCTGGGGTTGTGGATCAGCTGATCCAAGGCATTGAAATTTATGAATTCCAGAAAACGTTGAGCAAAAGAGTTGGTACATGAGTAGTTTTCACAGTTAATGTTGGGGTAGTTGAAATCACCCATTATTAGGGTGTTGGGTTGTACCCTAATATTTTCCAGTGTATCAAGAAATGAGGAGTGGGAATCCTGGGGCATGGTGAGGGATCTGTAGCAAGTTACAATTTGGATTATGGTCTTGTCCAGAGTTAGTTGCATATGGATAATCTTGGATGCATTATGCTGAGCAACTAGCCTGGAGGTGTGGATATCCTTAATGAATATGGACATGCCTCCACCTTTAGTGTTTCGGTCCAAGTTAGGTGGCCGAAAGGTGTGGTATGAATTATAATCTGGTAATGCAGGGGTGCTCTCTGGAGCCTTGAACCAGGTCTCTGTCACTGCACAGATGTCAATGTTCTCCATTTTAAGGAGTGCCTCAAGTGAATGTATTTTTATTTTTATTTATTTATTTTTTTTTATTTTACATTTGTTGACCGGGCTAGTCCAACTGGATACATGTCCATTTTCAGTAGAGGCCCGAGGAGATAAGCTCCATGATTAAACTAATGCAGTAGGAATACAAGGCAGCACAGAAACATAAAACTAATACATGTTAAAAATGCAATGCAGTAATGCTGCAGACTAACATAGTACATCTAGCATCAAGGAGTAAAGGCACAAAATGCTAAAAAATGATTAAAAACAGTATTGCTGAAGTAATGCAGTAGTAATACAAACCAATACAGACACATGAAACTAATACATGCTAAAAATACAAATACAGTAATGCTGCAGACTCACATAGTACAACTAGCACCAAGGAGTAAAGGCACAACATGCTCAAAAATGATTAAATATATTATTGCTGTAGGCTAGCATAGAAGGAACTAACATAATAGAAAAACATGAATGCATGTTTTGACAATGCAGTGGTATGAGAAGCAAATATCTGAGGTATAAAGTTTGCCATTTGTTATACAGAAGAGTGAGGAAGAGATGAGAGGCTCTACTGGTTAGTATGCCTATTTAGAACTTTACACATATATAACATGGGTGGTATTAATAAAACAACTGACAATGAAAGTGTCAGGAGCAGGAGTAGGGTTTTAGAAATGTACAAGGTCAGTTTCATGTACGAAGAAAGAAATAAGAAACTACAAAATTAACTAAGAGGAGAGTTTATTTGCATTTTAGTGGGCTACAGAAGGGGAAAAAGCAGTATACTCGATAGTTAATGTTAATCTGGGTTAGTACATGGGCATAACCATTGTGCTTTAAAGTGTAGTTTGAGCTTGAAAAGTGGTATTGATGAAAGTAATTCTAGGCTGCTGGGGAGTCTGTTCCAAATCTTACCCACGGAATTAGAGAAGAGGGAGTCCCCTGCTTTATTAAGGGATTTCTGGATGGTTACTTGTAGATTATTTGCTGAGCGAAGGGTAGTAAGATTTCTATAAGGAGAGACTATGCTACTAGAAAAAGGAGTATTGTTGGTATGAAAGAGAATCTTATGGGTAATTGTAAGTTGCTGAAATAGTAGCTGGTTTTGAAGTTCTAGCCATCCTAGCTGTTTGAGATTTAAACAGTGATGGGTTCTATATGGTGAACCCATAGCAAATCTGGCAATGTTGTTGTAGGAAGTTGCCAGTTTAGATTCATTTTGGAAAGATTTGTATAAATAGATGAAGCATAGAGGAGGGTAGAGATCAGGTGAGTATGGGCAATGGTGGTTCTGGCTTCAGGGGTGAGGAAGGACTTTATCCTATAAAGTGAGCCAAGTTTTCTGTTAACAGTTTTAATAGTAGTGTTAATATGTGTGTCAGAGTTAAGATTTTGATCAATTGTTATATCTAAGAGCTTGGTGGCCAGGTCAGGTGTAATTATAGTACCATTGCTAGATTTAACAGTAAGATCAATAGGGGGGGACTTCTGAGTGGGAGTAAATATTAGTAATTTTGTTTTTTTTGGCATTTAGTGCAAAAAAACATTTTTCAACCAAGTTAAATACTGTCTGGGTAATGGTTTGGAGCTCAACAGATGAGGTGGCAGGACATACTAGTGTGAAATTATCTGCATATTGTATGCAGGTAGCTTGAGGAATATTTAGCTTTAGGTCGTTGATGAAAATAGAGAAAAGGAGAGGTCCCAGGATGGAGCCTTGTGGGACCCCAAGAGTAATAGGAAGAAGAGTGGAAAGGTTATTGTCCCAGAGGATAGCTTGTTGTCTGTTTTCTAAGTAGGACTTGAACCATTGTAATGCCTGTGTGTTGAGTGAGAATTGTTGTAGTATATATAGTAGTAATTGATGGTTCACTATATCAAAGGCTTTTGATAGGTCTATGAAGAGTGCAGTGGAGAGCCTGTTGTTGTTGCGATGTTTATTGATGAAGTCAGAGAAGGATAGTAGGGCAGTAGTTGTATTATGGTTGGTGGGGATTTAGTAGGGTAGTGTTGTTAGGTCTTGGGTTAGGATGAATATCACTGTGAAGAAGAGGGTGTTGTTGAAGAGCAAGTGAGAGCTTAAGAAGTTTGAAGAGAGTATATTGTGATTTTCTAGTTTGTTGGAGAGTAGTATGGACTAGTCTATGATACTTTGGGGAGAGGTAGGTTGAGGTAGAGGTAATGTTAGCATGGCTGTGGGTAGTAGGCTGATTGATAGGTGATGTTTGTTTTAGAGGATGGAGGGATCTAGTGATGTGTACGTTTTCATACCAGATAAGCATAAGTGGTATAAGTAGTATGTGTGTTGCAGCAAGGAAGAGGAGTAGGTTTATAAGTTTAGACTGGTATAATGAAGGCATGGTAGGAAGGGAAATAGTGTGAGAGTAGAAATAGGATAGATAAGAGAGCTAGGAAGGAGAGAGATAGTGAAGTAGAGGAAGTAGTGAGAAGAGGAATGAGAGTAAGGGTGTGTCTGTATTCAGTGTTTAGGAAAAAGTAACAAGGTAAGTGGATAATTAGGGGAAGGGGAAGTAGTGAGAAGAGGAATGAGAGTAAGGGTGTGTCTGTATTCAGTGTTTAGGGAAATGTAATGAGGTAATGGATAATTAGGGGAAGGGGAGTGTCTTATGAAGTATAAATGTAGGACCTCTGGAGGTGTGTGGAAATTGGGGGTAGGGTAGGGGAACGGAGTGAGCCCACAGAGCGAATGGAGCGGGTAGAACCAGGTAGTAAAAGAAATGCCAAGAAAAAAACAACCATTAAGAGTGAGAATTTAAGAGATAGGTTTATAGAGTTGTGGTGTAAGGTATGAAGGATATGTAGAGGTGTGGGGTAAAGTAAAAAGGCTTCCAGGGATTGATAAAGGATAGAGGGAGTGCAGCTTGAAATAATATCTAGAGAGGACACTAATTAATGAGGGAGGTTAGTAAGCAGAAAAAGACAGGGCACACCAATAGGTAGAAACTGGTATGAGAGGAGAAGGATAAATAGGGCAGAAAGCTAAGATAATATCGCCACCTTGTGGCCGGACACTTAATGGCAGCTGTAGAGATACAGAAAATCGATCCCCGAAGAGGGATATCAGGCTATAGAAAATAGAGAGAGAAATCCTGGTTAGGAGTTATGGGGGTGGGGAGACAAGGGGCTAGGGGTAAGTAGAAACTAGAGGAGCTTAAGAATTAAGTTACTGCTAGAAAGGGAGGGATGTGGCTGCTGGCTAACCTGGAAGGGAATGTTGCTTATTCAAACAGTGGAATTCTAATACATATAACAATAGTAAGGAAAAGGACCATTACAGGACATACTTTCACTGTTTTCCTTTCAGGGAAATTGAGTCTCAGGGAGCAGATAATTCAGGAGTATGAGTCTTTGGCATCCAAGCAGGGCACTTCAGGTAGGTTAGTGCAGGGACAGCAGGAACACAAAGTTTCACTGTTTTCCTCGCAGGGAAATTGAGTCTCAGAGAGAAAATAATTCAGGAGTATGAGTCTTTGGCATCCAAGTAGGGCACGTCAGGTAGGTTAGTGCAGGGAGAGCAGGAGCACAAAGTTTCACTGCTTTCCTTTCAGGGAAATTGAGTCTCAGAGAGCAGATAATTCAGGAGTATGAGTCTTTGGCATCCAAGCAGGGCACTTCAGGTAGGTTAGTGCAGGGACAGCAGGAGCACAAAGAGTTTATGCAACACCAAAGCCAGGGATGCACAGCAGCTGGGGACAGGACAGAGGTAATTAAAGATTTTGAGGTTTAGACTTCTAGCATTGAGTAGCATTAGCCTCAGATTGTGCTTGCTTGTACCTGTTATGCTGGTGAATATGTCATTCGAACCTTGCCTAAAAAAGGCACTATAGGGGTGGCAAGAGCCTTAGCCAGTATCCGGAATCCCAAGGGTGACAGGTGCAGGCCATCTCTGGCAAAGCATCATGGTCTGTCGATCATGTCATCCCAGGCAGACAGATACTGGATCCCCTTAGAATGACACCAGAAGCTTAGCTAATTGTTGAAGTCAATCATTTTGCCCTTATACTGTGGTATCATTCTGGGTGATGGCAGGATGCTACTCAGGGCTAGGGTCATACCTGCCTAGGATACAAGATTGGAGAGCTCCTCCATGTCTCTTTTCATGTAGTCCAGGAAGGTACATCTCAGGTCATTCACACCAACATGGACAATGACAGAGTCATATTTGTACCTGTTGTGGAGTGACCTGAGTGCATGCATTATGTGGCGGATTCTGGCACCCGACAGGCAGCTGACAGTAACACTCTCCTTGTTTAGCCTGGTGAGTGGAACATCAGTGTGCCTGACTACAGAGTCACTTTTTACTAGAGTGTTGGACACGTTGTTATGCCTTGTGGGCTGTGGTTGAATGGCACACTGAGCTTGTGAGCTATGTGTCATTTGGGTTGTGTTGGAGGGTGGAGGTTGCATGCATTTCTGCTTTGGAGGTCTCTGTTGCTTGAGCAGATTTTTATTAAGAGCCTCCGTGAATGTAGGTGTGTGTTTTGTGTTGCTATGTGTGTTTTTGGTGGTGAAGGTTTCGAGGGACTATGTGATGAGTGTGGTGCAGTGCAAGTGTTTACCTTCTCCTCTTGACTGTCCAGTCCAGTCATGAGTGAAGACATCTTTGCTTCCAATTTGGCTATATAAGTGCATCTCTCACATGTTGTAGTGTTTGGTGGTAGGAGGATAGGGTTGTCTGTGTACATGAGGCAATTGCGGCATTGCCCCAAGATACCCAGATTCATCAGGTAGACAGGAGAAAATGCCAGGAGCTGACCCTTAGACATGCCTGGATAGGTGCTTATTTATTAAGTACTAAAAACTGTTTTCCTCTAGACAAGTAAGGAAAGTTGAGTGCTGTAGTAATTTGTAGCTTATTTAGTGCTTACAAAGAGTTCTGAACAAGTGCTGAGCTCAAAGAATCAGATTTGAGTGCTAAAACTAAAAAAAATGGCTAGTTCTAAGGGAAAATTTGAAGAGCAGACTTTATGGTGCCAGGAATACTTTAACCCTAGCTAAGCGGTGATGCATAAAGTGCATTTTTTATATATAACAGTAGCAAATGAGCAAACTGATTTAAACAAATTAACCAATAAAAAACTAAAAGCTGAGCCCCGTTCCAGCAGTCTTCGATCAGACAACTTCTAACTGCACACTCCTGCCACTAGGGTGCAGGGGAACCTTCTCCAAAAAAAGATGGTCTGGATTACTGCTCAAGTTATACAAACAATGCTAGATTCAGCAGGTCTGAATGTAGTCTATGCTACAGCAAACAAAGTGTACCAATTTCAGAAAGAAACAGTTCAAATAAGCAGGCACAATAAGCCTTTAACCAGAAACTTCCAGCTCAGAAGGGCAGAATCTACCCTCTCCTCCCACAAGAGTGCAGACCACACCTTCTTAATGTCAAATAACTGTCCTGAAGCCCAAGTGCTTAAACCAGAACTAATACACTCTTAGAATAACAGACACTAAGCCTTCAATCAGCAAACCAACTTAGAAGGATGTATGCTACCTGTCCTGCCAGGACAGTGCAGACCACAAACCTTCTTAATGTAAAACAACTGGTCTGAAGCCCAAGTACTTCAACCAAAGGCTTAGAATAACAGTTACCATTTAATCAGGCTACTAACAAACAGTAATAAATGCAGCAGAATAAATGCAATAAAGTAGGAAGAAACACAAATACAGTAAAAGCAGATGAATAAAGTGCAATTTTATATAACAATAGAAAATGAGCAAACTGATTTAAACAAATTACCCACTTTACCAGTAAAAAAGCTCAAAACTGAGCCCTGTTCCAACAGTCTTCAATCAGACAAGTTCTAACTTCACACTCATTTCACTAGGGTGCAGGGGAACCTTCTCCAAAAAAAGATGGCCTGGACTAGTGTTCAAGTTATACAAACAAAGCTAGACTGAGCATGCCTGAATCTAGTCTACACTACAGCAACAAGGTGGATCAATTTCAGAAAGAAACAATTCAAATAAGCAGCCACAATAATCCTTTAACCAGAAATTCCCAACTCTGAAGAGCAGAATCTAACCTCTCCTCCCATAAGAGTGCAGACCACAAATCTTCTTAATGTAAAATAACTGGCCTGAAGCCCAAGTGCTTAAACCAGAACTAATACACTTTTAGAATAACATTGAGCCTTCAATTAGCAATTCCTAATTTAGAAGGATGTAAGCTACCTGTCTTGCCACAACAATGCAGACCACAAACCTTCTCAATGTAAAGCAACTGGTCTGAAGCCCAAGTGCTTAAACCAAAAGGCGTAGAATAACAATTTAATCAGGCTACTACCAAGCAGTAATAAATGCATCAGAATAAATACAATTGAGTATTTTTAAGAAGAGGCAAAAGCAAAACAAAGTGCATTTTTTTTTTAGTAAAGTGCAAGGAGATAGGAAGAGAGAAAGGAGGAGCAGAGGTTAAGAACCTAAGTGGGTTGGCCTTCTCAAATGTTCTCTCTGTATTAAGAAGAGTGAACACCAGACTGGGAGGGGTGTCCCAGATCAAATTTACAGTAGGGGCTGGCAACTGCAAAGCCACCAACTATAACAACACCACAACAATAGGGTGGGGAGAGGAAAAAAAACTGTTTCAGGACAGATGAGAACAAAAAACAATGTCAGAAAATATATAAAACTATTCAGTCAGGCAAAATTAAGACAATGCAGAACTCTGAAAGGTTAAAATGCCAAAAAATATGCTTATCAACCAGTAATATATTTCCAGATTGTTTGAGAATCACACTACCAGAACCCATGAGTTTCCAACATCGAATGCAAGAATTTACAAACAGAAACTATTTTTAAATCAGCAAGCCTTGAAGGAATCAGACAACACAGAAGCTGTTAGACCAGTTTTATAAACTCCACTTCAGAAATAGGGAGTAAGCAGTTTCAGGACAGATGATAACAGAAAACAATGCCAGAAAATATATAAAACAATTCAGTCAGGCAAAATTAAAACAATGCAGAACTCTGAAAGGTTAAAAATGCCAAGAAATATACTTATCAATCAGCGATATATTTCCAGATTGTTTGAGAATCATACTAGCCAGAACCCATGAGTTTCCAACAGTGAATGCAAGAATTTACAAACAGAAACTATTTTTAAATCAGCAAGCCTTGAAGCAATCAGATAACACAGAAGCTGTTAGATCAGTTTTATAAACTCCACCTCAGAAATAGGGGGTAAGCAGTTTCAGGACAGATAGGAACAGAAAACAATGCCAGAAAATATATAAAACAATTAATTCAGGCAAAATTAAGATAATACATAACTCTGAAAGGTTAAAATACCAAGAAATATACTCATCAATCAGCGATATATTTCCAGATTGTTTGAGAATCACACTAGCCAGAACCCACGAGTTTCCAACAGTGATGCAAGAATTTACAAACAGAAACTATTTTTAAATCAGCAAGCCTTGAAGCAATCAGATAATGCAGAAGCTGTTAGATCAGTTTTATAAACTCCACCTCAGAAATAGGGGGTAAGCAGTTTCATGACAGATGAGAACAGAAAACAATGACAGAAAATATATAAAACAATTCAGTTAGGCAAAATTAAGACAATGCAGAACTCTAAAAGGTTAAAATGCCAAGAAATATACTTATTAGTCAGGGATATATTTCCAGATTGTTTGAGAATCACACTAGCCAGAACCCACGAGTTTCCAACAGTGATGAACTCTAAAAATATTTTCATTATCATTTCCCATGTCCTGACACTAAATGTTACTTTCTCTGTAAAGTATGGTCAACATTTACTTCCCCTTTCTCTCCATGCATTCATAATACAAGAGTCTATTTCTCTCTCACTATAACCTTTATTTATTTATTTTATTTATTTAAGTTTGATGACCGGAGAAGTCCACTGGGCCTAAAAGAGCCCATTTTCAGTGGTGGCCTGGGGAGTAAAGCTCCATGAATTGCAAGTTACATTTCATTACTTACAAAGGGCATAGTATACACAATTATTTAAATAAGTTTCAGATAAGTTCCATGATATATACAGATTGGGTTGTCACATCTTTATGAAAATGCAGACATTCAGTACAGAAATTTAAAAAATTTACATAAAGTGAAAGATTTATAGGCACAATTGTAGTTTAACACAAAGTATAGAATGATACTAGCTATTTGTAGGTTAGGAGAGGGTTATAGTATATTATAGATTGGAGACTACAGTATCATAGATTGTGGAGAGAAAGTTGGTAATAGGGAGGATAATATGATATTAGAGGTAGACTGGAGAGTAAAGTGTCATAGAATTTTAGAGAGAGGTTAGTTGCAGGTGGGGACAGTTTATGTAGGGATGAAGTAATATTACAGGTAGGTGGAAAAATCACTGAGAACGCAGAGTGAAGAGACAGAAAAAACAAGAAAAAGGGGGGGTGAGTTTAAGTAGGAGCATGACAAGGGCATTCCCATTTGGAAGAGAGATATGAGTGGAGCTGAGATTTGTATTGTGTAAGGTTGGGAAGGGTACAAAGGTGAGTGGGGAGAGAGTTCCACTGTTTGGCTAAGGAGTGAGACAGTAGTAGATGGCCAGGAGGTCATGCCAGTTTATGGACCTGAAGGAAATTTTGGTTTTTGGATCTGAGTGAGTGGATAGGAATGTAAGGTTTCAAGAAAGTAGTGAGAGAAGAAAAGACAGTTGGTTTAATGATGAGCTTGTGGGCAATTGTTAGTTGTAGGTAACTGAGGTAGCTGGGTAGTTCAAGCCATTTGAGGGCATTGAGAGAGTGGCAGTGGTGGGTTGAGTTTTTAGATTGGGTTGCAAATTTGGAGATTTTGTGGTAGCAGGATTCGAGTTTGGATCGAAGGCTGAGATTGAGATTGGTGAAAAAAGAGGGGCACCATAAATAAGGGAGGGGAGTAGGAAGGTGGATGCAAGAGTTTAATGAGTAGAGGGGCTTAGGAAGCAATTGTGCCTGTAGAGAAGACCTAGCTTTTGGTGGATTTTCTTAATTGTGAAGTGGATGTGGGTGTTAAATTTTAGATTTTCATCAATAGTGATGCCAAGAAGCTTGGTGTTGGGAACAATTTTCCAGGAGGGAGGTGCTTTGTCTCTGTATGGAGAATGTGTTTTTGTCAATGATGGAGCTTTTGGATGGGGAGAAAATCATTAGTTTGGTTTTATTTGTGTTTAGAGCCAGGTTATTAGATTTCATCCAGGTTTCTGTTGTGGAGAAGGCTAGTTGCAATTTTGCTAGGAGCTCGGTGGGGGGAAGTCTGAGGAGATGATTGTTGAGTCATCTGCATATTGGATGACAGTTGATTGTGGGATGGATTGGTGAAAGTTGTTTATGAATAGATTGATGAGAAGTGGGCCAAGAACTGAACCTTGTGGGACACCTCTGGGGGTAGGAAGGAAGGGGGACGAAGAAGTTTTCCAGTGGACAGCTTGTTGGCATTTAAATAAGTAGCTTGAAAACCAGGCTATTGTGGAGGGAGAGAGCTGTAAGGTGGAGAGTTGGGATATAAGTAGGCTGTGTGAGATAGTGTCAAAGGCCTTTGACAGATCAAGGAATAGTGAAGATACAAACTTACCTGAGTGATGTTCAGAGTTTATGGTTTTGAGAAAGGAAATGAGGGCAGTCATGGTGCTATGACCAAGGCAAAAGCCATGTTGTGTAGGGGAGAAAAGATTATTAAGGGTTATGTGTGCCATGAGTTGTGTCTGTATTGTTTTCTCTAGTATTTTAGAAAAGGGGAAAAGGTAGCAATAGGCCTGAAAATAGTCTTGTTGAATGAAGTCTTGTTTAAGAGAATGAATGTCTACTTCCAAAACTGTATCATTATTATGTAACCTCATTAACCTAAAAAATTGGCCTTTCATCACATTATGTGTAGCATGCCTTGGGTGCATACTATTTTTATGTAAGAAATTGTTCTTCCTAGTAGGCTTCCTATAACTGCTAGTATGTATACTTCTGAAGTCAGTTTTTCTAACCATCACATCCAAGAACTCAGTCTCTTCAATGGAAAATTTATGGGTAAACTTTAAAAAGGTCATGGTGCTATGCATATAGGCAATTAAGTCATTCAACAAATCTACTGGGCCCTCCAACAACAGAAACATATCATCCACGAAGCCTACATACCACGCTATACACTTGGTAAAATTATTAGCTTGTAACAGGTGTGTCCTCTCCCATTAAACTAATGCTATGTTGGCATAGCTATTTGCACAAGATGTGCCCATAGCCATGCCAATCTTCTGCATAAAGAACTCCTGTTCAGAAATCACAATGTTATTCTCTAAAATAATCTCAAGGGTACAAATCAAATTAACTTGATCATTCAAAAAACACAGCCTCTCAGCAGTGGTGGCTCATCCTATTGGACTGTAGGACTGCAGCCCCCAGCTGAAAACCAAAAATAAAAAAAATCCCAAATCTCACACTGCTGTTTAACCAGTCCATATTCAGAAGAAGGCAGCAGTCTCACAGATGCCCCAGAAATCTATGTGGTTACAGCCACATAGACTGGAAGGGGATCAGACTGCAAGGTCTGCAGTCTGTGCTCGCATGCATGCATGCATGCTCGGCATTTTGGAACAGAATGAAAATGGAACAAGCTGCTGAATGAGGGCTAATGGAGAAATGGAGCTGAGGCTATGTTTTATGGAGGAAACGGTTATGGTCATGCAACGGACTGCTGTGATTGCTGAATGAGGGCTAAGCCTAATGGAGAAACAGAGCTGACTTTATGGAGGGACTGCTGTGCTTGCTGAATGAGAGGGCTTATGGAGAAATGTAGATGAATGAGAGGGCCTATGGAGAAATGGAGTTGGACTGCAGGCAGGTACTTGGTATATGCAGGAAACAGTGCATGTGTGTGTGTGTGTGTGTGTGTGTGTGTGTGTGTGTGTGTGTGTGTGTGTGTGTGTGTGTGTGTGTATGTGTGTACTTGCTTTATGGAGGAAACTGTGTGTGTGTGTGTGTGTGTGTGTGTGTGTGTGTGTGTGTGTGTGTGTGTGTGTGTGTGTGTGTGTGTGTGTGTGTGTGTGTGTGTGTGTGTGTGTGTGTGTGTGTGTGTGTGTGTGTGTGTGTGTGTGTGTGTGTGTGTACTTGCTTTATGGAGGAAACTCTGTGTGTGTGTGTGTGTGTGTGTGTGTGTGTGTGTGTGTGTGTGTGTGTGTGTGTGTGTGTGTGTGTGTGTGTGTGTGCGTGTGTGTGTAAAATACCCCATGCCCCAGTTAACTTTAACTGTGCAGGTAGCAAGAGCCCAAATTCCCTACCCACCACTACATATGAAAAGTATTTAGATTAAGCATTCATATTTTTGCCTCATAGTTTTGTTCTGTTCCTCATAAAATCTGTGGTTTTCTGGATTTTCAGACATTTGAATTTCAGAGTTCATATTCTTCAGAAAGTACATGTTAACACACAACATTTTATTTTGGCAATTTTCTAAGTTTATAAGATCAATGTTTGAAATTTGTCCCTATTTGTGGGCTAAATTCCCCCAGTATTGGCTTTATGCAGGTTTTTTTGTGCTAAGAGATTGAGAGCTATGGTGAGAACTGAATGCACTAAATATGTTTGGGAGCTATATTCTCCCATTACTGGCTTTGTCCAGCTGTTTTGTGCTGAGAGGTTGAGAGCTATGGTGAGAACGGAATTCACTAAATGATAGCCCTTTCAAGAAACAGCTGATTTTGCATAGTGGTATGTTGCTCTGACTGTATTGCACAGCATCCTGGGTTCAAGTCTTGGCATTGAAATGCATGGAGGTAGCACAGAATTTTATTCTAGCAACCGTCCAAGGTTATATAAGCACTTTTTAAAAAGTGTCCCTTTTTTGGGGGGCTTTTGTCCCCCCCCCCCAATAAATTCTGGCTTTTTCCAGATTTCTTGTGCTCATGTGCCACAAAGTTGAGAGATACAGTTGAGTATTGAGTGAATTTTAAAAGGAGTAAGAGCTTCAGGGGAAGAGAAGTTTAGTGCTGCTTATGCTGTGTCAGCTTGCATTGTTAATAGCATAACATGTAGTGTACTTGCTTTTAATGCAGAAGGCTGTGGGTTCTACTCCCACAGTATGTAGATGCATTACTGATACTGTATTGTGTTGTACTTTTAAAGGGGATTGATGCTGCAGTCCTGAGAATGTCCTCTTTGGCGGAGATGGTTAGTAACTATGAACCTGTTATCAGTTTGCCATCCATTCCCTATTGCAATATTACTAGATTATCATTTTTAATGTAACATGGACAATTTATTCTTCTAGGACAACAGGCACTTTATTTGTAGATGAAACAATGAAATATAAAGTTGCTTGCTAGCAGCAACCTCTTCATTAGTTACAGATTTTTTTAATGTGGAATTGTTTAGAAGACTTTTACTTCTGGAGAGATTGTGCATATTTACTTATACTGGTGGACTGTAGAGGTTTGAGTAGACTTTTATGATGGAAATATTCTATATTGGGCAGTTTTGTCATTATTGGTGCATGCATTTTGTTTCATTGTTTACTGGAAAAATGTTCAAAACAAATTTAAAACACCCTCTAACAACTGTACTGTATTATACAAGGAATATAACTTAATACAATCAGGAAGGTGTATCAAAGAACACGTGTATGTTTCATATGCAAGGGGCCTATGATTTAAAAACAGCCCAAAGTTAATCGTTATCTGTCACTGGCCAGATGTATTTCCTTTGAATGTGGGTTTCAACGCTGTTTCAATGAATGTGAGTTTCAAGGGCAGAGAAGTTTTAATGCTAAGTCTATTTTCATTGTGAGACTGCATTGCTTTGTTTAGCAGATGTCTATTAGTGTTTGTGCTGTAAAATGCAAAATAAAACTTTTAAATGAAATCCAATTCATAAAAGAAGTAAACCAGTATGCACATTACAGTGTTTATGGTAAATGGGGTGAAAAAGCCAAATACTGGGACAATGGAATGGCTGCAGGGGGGAAGGCCCGATTTGATCATGATTTTGTGAGGGGAGAAGGGTGACAAACTCAATGATAGCCCCAGCTGAACTATACCTCTCAACTGTCCAGATTTTCACATAATGAATAGATTTTTGTTTCTTATTTTTGGTTTGTTCCTCATAAAATTTGTGATTTTCTGGCAAATCATTTAGAAATGAAGTCACTAAATAATGACAGACATTGAGTTTCAGACTTCATACCCTTCAGAAAAATGCATGCTAAAGGAAGACCTGTTATTCTATAAACTGTCTAAGTTTATATAACAGTAATTTTTAGTACTGTCTGTATGTTCCCCTAATATATTTGGCCTTGTCCAGATTTCCTGCATTAAGAGGATGAGAGATACCCGCAAATAAATCACTTTGCAGAATTAGGTATATCCGAACCTCTCAACTGTCCCTGACTTTGGCTCAAAATGTTGCTCTCCCCTAATAATCCCTCTGCAAAATGGCAATTTTGGAAGAAAATGTGGAGGGTTTACAATTAAAAAATAAATATAAATAAGAAATAAGAAATCAAAATGTTGCTCTCCCCCTAATAATCCCACTGCAAAATGGCAATTTTGGAAGAAAATGTGGAGGGTTTATAATTAAGAAATAATTGTAATGATCAGAGTTATAGATTACTTTCATTTCAGAAATACATGTAGACTCTCTTATTTTGTTAGCTGCTCAACTTAACAGTACTAATATTAAAAAAGTGTCCCTTCTTTGACAGGTTCCCAGCTGTATTGTGTGGCTATTTTATATTTTTGCATCATATTTTTGGTCCATTTTTCATAAAATTGGGTTTTCTGGCAAATTAGTGGCAAATCTACTATTTTTATATGTATTGTATTCTACTATAAAAATTGTCCCACTTCTATTCATGGCTTTGTCCAGATTTCTTGTCCTGAGGTTGAGAGGTATGACAAATGTGTCAGGGCCATCACTGTCAGCTAGAGATATTTCAAATTGTGACATGCTTGTTGCAACCCACTCCCCCATGTAGTAACTCTGGATGTGTCCAAGCAAGGCAAGGAGCAGTTATGCAGTGTAAGTGTGCAGAGTATCCCCCCATCAAAGGTCAACACAAGTACTATAGTGGCTTTTCATCTGTCCTTGATTTTGCAGAATGTTCTGGTTTTCTGTAATATTTTTACACTGTTGATTTATACTTATTATTCAGAAAATGCATGTTGTTGCACTGCCTGTTGCTCTGTGTTTAATTAGCAATGTTTTAATGACCATCGGGTAAGTATGTTGAGATTGTAAGATGCAAATAAGCTTTAATAAGCATACTGTTAAAGGTTTACCAACATTGAAAGCCTTTTTGTTGTTGCCATCCAGAGAATATTTACATAACTAGATAACATATAAGCCTTAGGTATTGAAATGCATATAACAGTATTTATAATAAAGGACAGGATTACAGTATTTTCAGAAGCTCACTACATTTTTGGGGACTTGCAGTCATCTTTGCAGGCTTTACCAGTAAACTAAACAGAATGCCAATCTATCATGTGTGGTCCATAACCTGTGCAGTAATCCTTTAAGCAATTTTTCTTGAGCTTGTTTCTTGTTTGCTGTTCAATTTTTACTTTGATCATGTTTTCCCCATGAAACAAGCAGATAGTTGTTGGCAGGCAGCAGGTCTTTTTTGGATAAGAAACATTTTTACAAGTGGGGGTATCACAGAGATTGATACTTTCACCATGTTGCTTGGTACTTTTATAACTCTGAATATAAATTATAATTAGAACTGCAATGCAAGGAGAAGTGGTTTGAGTTGAGTGCTGCTTGTCTTTTTATACTTGAGTTTGACTGGCATTCCAGTAATGTATTTAAAAAGTAATTTATTTTTCATGCCTCACAACCTTTTTGTTTCCATCTACATATTAAGTAAGCTGTCATGTAGTCAATGCATTGAAATATTTGTTTCTTCTACACTTCATTTTGTCTTGATTGGACTCTCATAATGATGGTTTGGCACCCAGGGCAGTGTATTTAATTAAAGTTCCAGTTTTTGTGGTTTTTGAACATAGCTCCACCCCTTTCTAGTTGACCATACCCCTTTCTATTGGCCCCACCCATTCAACTGTCTCCTGCAGCCCCCTTTTGATTTGAAATCACGAGCCGTCACTGCCTCTCAGTCAAAAAAGCCCTAATGTTTTCCACCACCCCCCACTCATTGGGAATGACTGAAGATAGACTTTATATCTAACATATCAAAAACATATTCAATTGTAAGATGAGAAACTTTATCAAGTAATCTATGGAGAAAACGTTTTGTATCTTTCAACACTGTGTCACATTCATCTAATAGGGGGTACAAATTATTTTCAACAAAAATTGATAGCGGTTCGGTACTCCAACCTCTTCCTGAAACTATAGAATGCATTGGTGGACAGTCTAAGTTCTTATGTATTTTAGAAAGCCCATAGATCATGAGGATGAGAGGATGTTCAATATTAAAATAGTTAAACAAATGTTCAGACATTAGTTCAGTCATAAGCATATCAAAAATTAAAAAAATATATTTTTTCTGTTGAAGCAATCACAGTAGATCTAGAAACACTCATATGCATTGGTATCATACAGCAGTTTTCTCATCTGTGCTACATATAAATCCTTATCCAAAACTACAGTCCCTCCCCCTTTATCAACAGGTCTAATTTCTAGCGAATGCATATTCTTTCTTTGACAAAATTTCAAATGTCCTCTCAAAATAAGCACCTCTGCTTAATGAAACACTTAAAACATCTCCTAGTGATACTTCCCCCAAATAACTTCAACTATGCTGTGTCCACAAGGGATCCCTATAAGATGATCAAAGTTTCAAAAGTTCAAAATTCATATGGTTGGGACCATATGATTGAGGTTTTGCAACTTTGACTGTTTTGAATGGAGGTACAGTGCAGATCGGGAAATTTACCATTTTCCTCACTGTACTGCAATCTCGGAGTTGGTATATTTAATTTGCAGGGGATGTGGGGGGTGCAGGGGGGGGCTTTCCCTTCTGCAAAAATGCAAAAAAAGAAACTTTTTGGTTTTAGTTAATTTATTTTTTTCAATGTTTGAAGTTTTGAAAATTCGATCATATGATCCAGACCATATGATTTTCGAATTTTCTGAACTTCAGTCATCTAATATGTATCCGTCCACAAGGTATCTACCTAAAGAATGTACTGAGTCCATATCTATCCCTCTTCAAAAAGTCATCCCCTCCACTGACCAGGTATCTATAGACCCATCTGTCTCAAAAGCCTTATCTGTAAATCCATATAATGTATTATCATAGAGATAATCAGTGAAGACATGCAGACTCTAGATGTTTCACTGTTTAGCATTATCAAGTATAGATCATCCCTTCTTAATCTTGGTAGCTTCTTCAGAAAAATCACCAAAACCCTAGAAAAAAGACTTCCCATCCACACTGCTTATCTTAAACATATGATGCCATTCCTCAATTTGGTATCATAAATAAGCTAACTCAACTAAACATAGGGCTAGATTCATTAACGCCTTCACTAAGTGTACATTAAGTGTACACCATTCTGAGTGAATAGACAGCACAAGCATGACTCCCACCTTCTTCTTTCTAATTTTAATTTTCCTACTGATTTTCTTACAGCCTTAAATATTGAGGGTGATTCATGAAGGTTACCACAGTGTGTTGACTATGTTTACATTTAGTCTAATCTGTCTGAGTGAATAGACAGTACAAAAAAATGTGTTAGAGATGTTCATGAATGCAAATTGTGTATACTTAGTGTAGGCATTCATGATTCCAGCCCTAACTCTTTCCTTTGTAGTTTACTAGATTGATAACTGGCTGTCAAACAGAACACGCTCAATCAAAATAAACAGCATCTTCTGAAAAAAGTTACTACCGGCATCCCTCAAGATTCTGCACTAGCTACTCTCTTCTTTACAAGCTGTTCCCTGAAGTACACATAAATTCTAATAACCTTTGGACAACTAAATATGCAGATGACTGCAAGTTAGGAATCTTGTCAGCCCTCTCATATTAATTAATACTTCAGGAAGGCTACAGTCACACTAATAACTGGCATCATAATCAAGGTCTCACCCTAAATGTAATGAAATGACGTACAGCTACTTTTTGCAATACTAGTACTTTTGTAAAATATCACATAAATTAACTAATCTTAAGACTGACACAGATTTTGGGGATTTAGAAACTTAGACAATGAGATGTTCTTAAATAAGCATATCTTAAATTTTGGTAGAAAATCCTTCTTCTTTTCTCATCTCTTCTGTTGTATGTTCTCATCCACATTCCAGTCCATTCCAATTCCACTTTTTACTGTGTGTTTATGCTCCTCATCCTAGATTGCAGCACCCCATTTTGCATGCATAGATCTTAACAATTCTACCAGCAAGAAAGACCTTGTCATCTTATAACTAAGAGAATTTAATGTTTATAGAACTGTTCTTATTCAGACTAAAAAATGCCCTTGTTTTCTATGGTCTATAGACTGCATCACCTGTAGAACAATTTTCCCCTACATATTAGACAGTATAAAACATTATCAAAATTCAAACTTCAATTAGAAGAATGGATTAGATCACATAACATTATTACAGGAATCACTGGCTACAAATTTCTTACTATGCCAAGCTAAATATTATCGCATCTCAATTATCTCTGTTCCTTTACTGCTTCTCTTTTCCTCCAGATTTTTCAGCTTCTACCAATCTTCCTTCCTTCTAGCATAATCCATCTGAAACTATTTTTCTTTTGAACTATAATCTTACCTACAAAAGTTCTTCTATAGTATTTTTCTTTTAGCCATCAATGGCTGACATACCACTGGGTTAGTATAATCCTATGAGCCAATGAACAAATGACCAGTCTTGACTACATAACCTGACTGATTTCTTTGAGAGTCTCTGACACCCTAAATAGGGAGTCTGGATATCCATGGTGCTTATCTTGGCCTTGCAAAAGCCTTTGATACCATCCCATGTGCAAGTATTATAGACACATTTTTCCTGCTCAACAATAATCCACATGCAGTTTACTGGATAGCAAATTAGCTTGCCAGAAAAAATTATACTGCAAAGGGTGGAGAGCAGCTACCCTGTCCCTATCATTTAAACCAGGGTATACACATGCATTCAGCCTGATTCTCCAGAAATATTCTCTTCAGTCCAGTTCGTCTTCTGCATCAAACGTATGATCAAAACCATTAACTTCACCAATTATTACAAATTTGAAGCATGCCTTATTCTTTCTAACAAATGTTTTTGCTTAACATGTTTTGCAAGGCATTGCTTACGTCATTCTTGTCTACTGCTCTTATATGTTCATTCACTTGCATGTAGAATTCTCTAATGGTTCTTCCTATATAGAATGCTGGACATAATTCACACAGAGCCATGTATACCACATATTTGGACCTGCAATTATACAAATTATTCAACCTAATTTCAGACCTTCTTGCTGTCACTACAAAATTCTTAACTTCTTTCATATATTGACATAACTTACAACTGTTACATCTTTTCATCCCGACTTCCAACACATCAGGCATACTTGAGCATAAATTCCTTTTCTTAAAAAAGTCTTTTAAACTCTTTCCTCTTACAGACAAAGACAGGCCCCGGGATTCATGAAGCTCGGCACAAGGACGGCATTAGGCTTGCGCCAACCGTGTGGCGTAGAGATGGCGCAGTAGCACCATATGCATATTAATGAAGGTGCGCTGCTGCCACATCTACATGCATAGGAAACATGTGCAAGTGCATGGGGCGTGTCGAAGCGCCACATGGAGGCTTGGACATGTCGGCTGTTTACGTGCAACCTAAAATTCTGAATATTACAGCCTGCCTCCAATAGTAATCACACCTGTCAGTGTCCATGGATACTGAAATGTATGCAAAGCATGCAAGACAGTTTTGCGAACACAAAAATAAGAAGCAAACACAAATGCACGTAGCTGAATATTGAGTCCCCATCCCTCAAACAAATGACATTTAAAACTCCGTGCCCGTATTCTATTGTAGTGTTGATAGTTATACCAAGTGGAAGCGAAACGCATCGTGTTAGCACACCACCAATAGCTAAGTCTAGCGCAATGGTCAGGGTTACCACCTGTCCCACATTGTGAGGGACAGTCCCCCTCTGGGCAGTTGTGTCCATACCAAAACCATTATAAATGTAAAATATCCTACAATCATAGGACAATGTCCCACATCTTATGTAATAGTCACATACAATAGTTATTTCCATATGTAACATACCTACATGTTACAAGAAACAGAATAAGCAAGTAAACGAAACAGAAGAAGCAGCTAAACTGCTACAACAATAAGCTTACATTTAGGCATAAAACAAAAGTACTATCCATTGTACTGACCATGGGTATGTGTTGGCCTGTAAAATCTGATGTGTGTCCCGAATATATCCCATCCTGGCCATATGAAAAGGTGGCAACCTTACCAATGGTCAGAGCATTCGCCCAAAATCTGCCCATTTGTGGTCCAAGGCGTCCTTGTCAGGGTGGGCCAAAGATGAATGGATATTACCCGGGTCTACCTACCATGTCATGAAAGATAAGTATTTGCGTGTACCTATGTGCGTGATGTACAGCATGTGGAAGGTGAAAAATGCTAGGGTAGTCCTCACAACCATACAGGTACCAGAGATATGTAGTGTATGCAATGTGTTCCCTTGACCGTGCCATGGGCCATCAACCAGAGAAGGGATGGATGGAGTGTATGGAATATGGGTGTGGGGGGGACAGGTAATGTAATAATTCACCAAGGGGAGACTGTGTTGGATGCACAATAGGTGAACTGGAGGTGTATGAGGGAGCAGTGGGTGAATCAAACAGAAACATAAAGAACAAACATACACATCCTCAATACCTGACAGGCCATACTGTAGAACACAATCCCACAAACATATGAATATTAAAATGTGCGATACACATGTACAGAAACGTCACCGGCACATACCCACATAATGGTCTGGACTGAACTGAGCCATCCAACCACAACACACCTGGATACATAATTGAATACCCATCATCCCCTCTACAGTACACAACCCCCCCCATTCCTGAATGTCCACCAAATCCAGCCATACTCAGGCTGCTAGCTTGGTGCAGCCATATCTGCACATAGTGACCACTACTCATATCTAGTAGGCAGTCTCAACCTAGGCAGTGTCAAGATTGCAAACTATGTATCCCTTGCATGTATAACCCTATCACGTTTTCGTGAATCCAAAATATCGAAGTTTATTGCCTTGTTCAATTTTTGGATATCCCTCATGGGATAAGTATCCTGTGTAAACATCAGACTTTGTGTCACAACACGATGTCCAGTCCTGTAGACATCTGGACACAAGTTGTATGTGCAGTGGTGGTTCACGAGACTGCTCAGCCTCCAGCCGGTCAAGTAGAACCTACTACCCGGGATTAATCACCTGACCGTGATGCATGGCTCCCCACAAGAATTATCAAGAATATATACTTTATACATTCACATAGTGGCAGTTGGATATAGGGTGATTAAGGCGCTGACGTAAGCAGGGTACCTCCTGTCCCACTTTGTGGGGGACAGTCCCTGTTTGGGTAGGTGTGTCCTGACCAAAGATAATACAATGGCAAATGTCCTGTGATTGTAGGAAATAATTATGTACCATATTTCATGTAACAGTTGCATAAAACAGTTATTTCTGTATGTAAAATATGTAAAGCTTACAAGAAACAGAATAAGCAACTAAACTGCTACAAGTATAAGCTCTCATCTAGGAAAATAAGTAAAGTTCTAAACCCTGTATGGACCGTGGGTATGTGTTGGCCTGAAAACTCTGGTGTGTCCCGAATATATCCCATCCTGGCCATATAAAAAGGTAGCAACCCTACCAATGGTCAGAGCATTCGCACAATAACTGGCCAGCCTCTTAATCCCCCCCTAAAACCAGTGACCTTTGGAGGACAGGTGGTGAATTACACTGAATGAATAATGACAATAATTAAGAGTAATAGATGTATTTTACTTCAGAAAATAAGTATTACTACATATGCTCTGATTCTGTCAATGTTTCAAGTTAATAGTACCAATATTGTAAAAGTGTCCGTGATTGTCCCTGATTTGTCCTTGCCTTGTCCCTCTTACTGTTGAAATTAGTCCCTGAGTGGTTTAGAGGTCTGTGCACATATGTACACCAACCAACTGTCACATTTGTTGCCAGTACTGTTGAATACCTGTAGTGAAGTCATGTATCCTAGCTACCATCTATGCGGAATGTACCACGGATGGTGTAGTGGTCAAACCAGTGACTAAGGTGTGTCTGTTTCTGGGTCCAAGCCATGCAAGAGCCGCTAATTTTATGTGATGGCCAGAATAAAGTCCGTCGGATATAGGGAGGTAAAGCCCGCGGGGATGCGCGGCAGATATTCAACAGTATGGGAAATGTAAATAGGTATGTAGGTGTATATGTATGTGTATGTACAGACAGATATAGATATAGATCTATATATATGAATGAACATGGTCACAATAAAGTAGTTGTAATGAATGTGAAGGGAAACACCAGCGGAACACTCCCACCACGTATCATGTAGTGCCGACATATCAAGCCGGTCAGAGGTGGGCAAACCCCTGCTTCTGTAAACACAGGTAGAATGGTAACATCTGTCCACGTGCTAATTCTGACTTTCAAATGGGTGCAGGGCTGTTCCGATCTCCAGTCGGACAAGCCTAAACTCAGATGGCCACATGAACACCCTGACAATCAAACACACGCATGTGCCAGGATTATAAGCTTTGGAGGTCTGAATATCCTCTGAGTGAGTAAACATGCAGCACAGGTACTGAGCAGTAGGGAATAGGGAATGATGCATGTGTAGTACTGCCGTTTTCCCAGCAGGAGAATGGATGCCTGCTGTGTAAGTGAAGCATTGAGGCGTGTGTTTGGGTAACTATGAACCATGGGTATACATATAAATGAAGCAGAACACCAATAGTGTAGTGGTTAGAGCATCCGCCTAACGTAAAGGCATTCCCAGTTCAAGTTCGACTATAGCACATATCATTTCCTTGTGGAATATATGTCGCTGTGCTGTAAAGCCAACATTTAAACATGTAAAGGTGAACGTGTGTTTTGCATGGGGCCACTAACTGGATTCCTTCAATCAAAGTGGTACTGTCATAATGAATAAGGCACATGTAAGCACAAATAAGCGGCAGTAAACATATGTAACTCACAGTAAGCATATGCGTGTGCTCCTGCGCGGGTGTAAGCAGCTCCCAGCATAGCAAATGTATGTTTTTATGTACAGATGTAATTTACACATATATATATATATATATATATATATACACACACACACACACACACACACACACACACACACACACACGCATATATATATATATGTGTGTGTGTGTGTGTATAGATGTATATCCACAGACATGAAATATATATATATATATATATATATATATATATATATATATATATATATATATATATATATATATATATATATATATATATATATATATATATATATATTTGAAGAATGAACGCCATAAGAATAAAGCATACACAAGGGTTGTGAAGGGAATCTAGAGCAACTAAGGTATTATATAGTGATTTCAGCATATGTCAGATAAAGCTGCCCAAGAGTGAGCAGAGCACTGCTATTCACACCAGAGGCAGGGTTCTACCAGTGGGCATAACATCATTGAACTGCTACATCTACATTACACACAGATGGAATGTAGTACACGTTGGAACCACCTACACTTGGAAACCGCAAATGGCCGTAATCCATAACACCAGGAAAGGCACGTATGTGCAAATATAAATGGTGGGAGACCCTGTGAATACACAAGGCGGTATAAAATGTGTGTAGGGCCCCAAACACTCTGGAGAGGGCAATGTGTAAAGGTGTGTCATGGCTGCAATATCAGGTGGATAATGGCTGTTACGCATGGAAACTCAACACGGGTGGGGAGGAGGAACTATGGGTATGCGATTATGGATCCAGGAGTGCCAGGGTTGGTTGGGCCAGTTCCAATGGACTGCCCTGTGTAGGTCAGCTAGTATGTAATAGGTATATATGCATATGCGCATGCAGACAACAATATGTTGAAGTATATTCTCTGTAACACATGCACTCCATTTATTGACATAAATAATATGAATGTGCACAAAGACAGTAGCTGAAATAATAGGCTGTGCAGACGAGAAACAGGTCAAATGACACTGTATCACATCCCAATTACCATCGGTAATCTGTACATGAACATATTGCGATATCTGTCAGTTGTATAATGTGCTAAATACCGATTACAAGATAACCGGAGTGAAGTGTCGGTGTCATAATGACTAAGGCAATAATGTGCTGGTGAAGCATATATAAAACCCAATACGCATGTGTAAGTGCATATGAGTGGGAAATGTATTGGACAACGGACACACAGATGTATATATATTCATATATATATATATATATATATATATATATATATATATATATACACACACACACACACAAAAGAATGTATATATATATATATATATATATATATATATATATATATATATATATACATACATATTTTACTGTAAATATACACATGTATATACCTAGGTTATGTTACAGCAATTACGGCTAACATATGGTTAGACCGGGCATATGTTAGTGGGAGGTCCAACAAACAAATGTCTACCTCTCACACACCCCCAGCTAGGCTGGTGAGACATACAGACATGCAATAAAGGTAAATACACCGCCGCTTTCCAGACCACCTGCAGGAAACCACCAGAGAGATCTGCAAGGTCTACACTTTAAACATGGATCATGGGGTCCCTTGCGGGACACCAAAAATTTGCCTTGTAGGTAAACCAGTAATGATTGACGTGACTAGGATGTAGCTGTACACGGAACAGTAGGTTATGCAAGTCTGATAACACATGGGTTGACAAAATGTACAACATGCGTCCCGAGACGGGGAGAGTGGGCAGTGTGTAGGGGTGTGTTCATACCCCAGCTGAACTCACAATAAGGATGAATGCTGTAGAGGGGTGTCAGGTAGGGGAATCATGGGTATGCAATAATGGGCCTAAGTGTGCAGGTGTTGGTTGGCAGAGATGTATTAGGCCTGCCCCGTGGAAGTAATTAATATTCCTATGTGAGTATAGCAAATGCCCATACCTCCCAAACCGTAAGAGCACATCTACTGGATAGTCCGTAAACCATTGGGGGAACACATAGGGACTATATCAGTGAACTGTACCCGATTATCATGGATGTCCATGATTACAAATCAAAATCTAACACAGTCCTAACTAAACCCTTCCAGAACTAGTGATATTAGGTCGACAGGTGGCGGAATACACATAATGACTAATGACAACATGTATGAGTCATAAACAGCATGTACCTCGACAAATGTGTATGAATACATATGCTCTGGGACTGTCAATGTGTCAGGTTAATAGTACCAATCATCTAAATGTGTCCCTGAGGGTGTTATGCAGTGTCCCTGATTCAGTGTTCATTCTCCCTCATTCGTATGTGAAATCTGCTAGTGACGGAAAGCGCATATTCCGCCGACTACCTTAGGTAGATGATAGCATAATAGGTTGGGGTTACCAGCTGTTCACGTTTGCAAGGGACACTCCCCTTTGGGCAGTTGTGTCCTGCAAAATAAATGTTATTATGGCACATGGCCTGTGATTTAGGGCAAAGAATCCATATATTGTCTGTAGTGGTTGTATAAAATGATTATGTTGTATCTGAAACACCTAGATGTTATAGGAAACAGTATTAACAACTATAATGCTACAAGAATAACCTTTACTTATGCAAACCGGTGAAGTAGTCTATTTTCTACTGGCTGTGGGTATGTGTTGCCTTGCCAAATCTGACATCTCTACATATAGGTCCTATAGGGCTGCCACCTTTCCAAATGGGCAAAGTGGGACCTGCTCCGTAGAAATGTCAGACGTACCAGGTCAGAACATACCTACAGCGATACATAGTACAGAACTATACATATTAGCACAAATAAAAACTTAGTCTAGTAGCAGTCCAGTTGCTTATGCTACTTTACATAACATATAAAAGTGTCATATATACAATAACTGTTACATGCAACTATTAGAGAAAAGTAGAATATAATATTGTCCTGTAATCAGAACATTTGCTATGTCTTGATTATTTTCGCATGACACAAACGCCTAAGGAGGGACTGTCCCACGCAAAGTGGGACAGGTGTTAATCCTAAAGTCTCACCTTGGCCAATTTAAAAGGTGGCAAACCTACAATAGGTATGCGGTAGCATGACCTGGTAGATGGATGTGGGTCCCAAAACACATTTACTTGTCTGCATTGCAGAGTATCAGTTCCCATGTATCAGCCAGATTGGAGCAGATCGTATGAGGAACACGCATATAATATGATTAACTCACTGGACAGGCCGCGGATTCCGTACAGTCAAATGCCATGCCGTCGCCTAATGGTCAGCCATACCCGATACTGTAGTCATGTAGTCCGATGTAATAGGCATCACAAGGGATCGCGCCTACCCAGCGTGAGTGACACATGCAAGCACCAATGCCGGTGCTTGTGCAAGTGAGGGAGCAAGCAAGTATAAGCGTGTTTGGCTACCAGTATGCGAGTATTGCACTGGTAAAGAAATGTGGAGTCTAACCAAGTGTAAGAAGCTGTAACCAGAGGTCAGCAGTGCTTAACACTGCGCAAACCCATGCACAACCACTCCCAACTGCTTCAATGTGCCTTACTCACTCCGTATCCAATGGTCTTGTTCTGGCCGCAAACAAATAACCATCCTTTGCAAGTGTTGGTAGCAACACCCTGCACACACACAGCTAATGTGAATTACCAATACACCATGGTAAATATACAGACAATAGACAGTACCACACACATACCATACTGCACAGTCATCCAACAGTATAGCAATGTACTGGCAGATATGTCCGGACAACTGGTGTTTGCAGACCTGGCCGTCTTGTGTTTACGTGTGTGAGCATGCCCAGTATGACCATTCTGCATATTGTCGACTGATATTGCCATCATACCTTCATGTGTTTGCACATGCCCAGTATGGTCAACTGTATCGCATGTGTTACATGTCCAGGTAGTCAGTACTGTGGTGCTGACCTCTGCGTTGTACACTGACAGGTGGCATGCTGTGTCTGCAGGGTATCCATCAGTCATGAGGCATTGACTGTTGCTACATTTCTGCATAGCGTGGGGGGACATCCGACTGTATCCACATTCCTACACAGCACTGGGGGGGGTGCACCTGACTGTTGTTACATGTGTACATTGGAAGGGGGGCACACCTGACACTTGTAAACTTTTGCTACTACTGTACTGGTATGTTAGGTACTCCATTTCAGTGTGTAGACCTACCTATTGTGCTGGCTAGAGACATACCAGTGTACTCCAGATCTTATCTTTAATTACCAACATATTAGTTTCAGACGTCTTAGTCTTCACAACTACATCCAACTGCCTGGCCTGCTGTAGTCTGTCTGTGTGGGTCCATGGGGGGGGGGGGGGTCATCCATTGGGCATATTCAGAGGCCATAGTACAGCATTTGTCTGTGTTGGTCTACACCTGTCCAGCTGGTTGAGACTTGTGTGGGCTGTATGGACACACATGATGCTCAGCCCATTACCAGCAGTGGGTTATGACACCCTGTGTACTACTGACTACTATGGTGACCCCGGTATGTGCTGCAGATGTCATGGTGCCACTATGGATGTCTACTGTCTGCTGCCTTAACATTCAGCCACCAAATTCCCTTGCATGCTCACATACATACCATAGCTACAGGTAACAACACATTCTAATACAACTGCCAATTGGTAGGTTGATTGACTTACCTTGAGGGTGTGCCAGACCTGAGGATGGTGCTGGAGGACTGCCGATGTCGGATGCACACAGTGCACTTCATTTACATGACTGACCACAGGTAGTGTCATGTTTGGCACCTTTTTTACTGTCTGTGCGAGTCAGAGAGGGTGACATTCCCTGGGTACCTACTGTGTCAGTGCATATGCTATGCATTGCCTCTTTGCCAAGGCCAGGTCATACTGGACACACCTCCTGCCGCCTACTGGGACCGGCTCTGGTTGTTCCACCTCCAAGTCACTCTATGCCTGTACAGGCCTTGGCATTGGTGGGGGGCTGTGTGGCCCTGCTCCATGCTGTTCCTGCTGCAGCTGTTTCTGCAGGATCATATTGTGTAGCATAACACATACCATAACAATTTGGGTACATGTAGCTGGTGAATACTGCAAGGCTCCACCGGATATATCCAGACACAGGAACCGTGACCTGAATATCCCAAACACATGCTCTATTATATGTCTGGCCTGTGCATGTGCCTCATTATGGCGTAGTTGTTCAGGTGTGTGTGCATTTCTGATGGGTGTCATCAGCCATGGCTCTAATGGGTACCCAGCATCCCCCACTAGGTGGCCGTAGGAGATGTCCATATTGGCAAAGCTGTGGTACAGCTGTGTCAGATGCCATATATCAGAATCGTCACAGCTTCCAGGGCAGCCAACACACACACATTCAGTATAATGCCTTGGGCATCGCATACGACCTGGCAGTTGATGGAGAGGATGCCACTGCAGTTAATGTAGGCCCTACCCTTCTCACTGGGTGGTGCTTTGATGCATACGTGCATGCAGGCTATAGCACCCACTACCCCAGGGTAGTCTGCCATTTGGTGGAAGAGACGCATATTGCTGATCAACACCTCATGTGTGTTGAGGAAATGTACATGCTCACTGGCATGTGGTGACATGGCATCCAGGAACTGGTGGAATACTCTGGATGCAGATGCCTGTGAGATCCCCATGATATCCCCAGTTGTGCTTTGGGAGGTACCTTTGGCTAGTATACCTAGGCCTACACATACCTTGGTATCCACTGGGATGGGTTCCCCTCGGCCTGTTCGATGTGTCAGGTGTGGCCGGCACAGCTCAACAATCTGCTGTAGGAGGTCTCTGTCCACCCCACAGTGCTCCACTATCTCCAGCTCATGTAGCCCCTGGTAGGTTACACTGGGTCTGTACAGTCTTCTCTGTCTCCTCACTGAGGGTTATTCGGCAGCATTCACATCTTCACCACCCTCAGCCTCCTGCCCATATTGGTCTATGTTGCCTGCTGCAGCCCTTCTCATTTCGTTGGATTGTTTTGTAAAATTTCCCCGCATGTATACACCGGTGGTGTAGAGTGTGGAAAAACCCAAGGGTATGGTGCCTGCTCACTTTATCGTAGTGTTCTGGGCCAGGCTGGGCCTGTAATCTGCTGATTGTGATGATTATCACCTGTTTGCCCAGCTTGTTCACCTTGACTACTCTCCTACTGCTGTTGTCCCTCCCAATTGCACTAGGCAGGTATAGACACACCCCTAGCTTAGGCGTGCTAAGCCAGGAGCAATCCTGAGACAAAGGGCTCCAATCTACGTACAGTATGCCTGATACCCCCCCAAGCTTTCACCTATATTCAAGTCCTGCACCCGGCTATCTACACAAATACATTCTTGGGATCTGCATTATACCCTGGGGATAAACGTGATTCACTATTTTCCACCTCGTTTGCATAGTATTGTTTTCTAATGCATAGTTACATGACCCATACTGAGCCTCCCCAAAAATAACCACTGCTTACTGTCATGCAGACCCGCACCCAGCTGGTTAAAAGCACCTTACTATCACCATATTCGATGTCCCTTGTTCTTCCCAGCAACAAAACAACCGGCCTCTGCACAGCTCGAACCCGGGACCCTGCACACCACAGACGATCTGCTTTACCACTAAGCCATGGCAGATACACATACATCTGAGGTTATCACGTACAGATCATCTAGCACAGGCATTCAACAGTATAGGACATGTATTCCACCATGTAGATTTATGTGTGCTAATGTCCACATATATATATATATATATATATATATATATATATATATATATATATATATATATATATATATATATATATATATATATATATATATATATATATATATATATATATATATATATACATATACATATACATACGTAGATATAGAATATATATCTCAACAGTGGACCACGTGACAAAGCATTAGACAAGAATGAAAAGGAAACCACATGCGCCTCCTGCATTATGTACTGGTGTTAATATCAAGGCAAGTGTGTTTCTGTGCGTCACGCGGGTTCAGACTGTATTAAGGGTAAGATTAGGGCTGCTGACATTACTCACCAGACCTATTGCCGACTGTATGTGTATGTCTTGCCAACCCAGTCTCTTGGCCGATTGTGACATTTATGGCCACTATATAGGAAAACAGCAAAACACGCTCCTCAACACATCCAGTAGCTAGCCACTCACAGACACCAACACATAGGATATGTTTGCCAAACACACACACCTGTCATGCCTTAGAATAGAACACCTACCTGTCTATTCTATCACACTATAGCATTATGCAGTTACAGAACATGCTACCGAGATTACAGGGACGCAACACTCCCAGAGGTGTACTTCTAGGTGAGTGACATCATCAGCAATGGCAAAGTCAGCGATAGGGATTGTGAGCAGTCTAAAAGCATTATTCTGTTCCCAGGCAGACGGAGACACACACACACACAGTTGGCATGGCTGAGATTAGAACACAGACCTAACTACTTTATCACACTACAGCATTACGCAGTCACAGAACACACTACTGAGATTACTGGGGCACAACACTCCCAGAGGTGTACTTCTAGGTGGGTGACATCATCAGCAATGGCAATGTCGGTGATAGGGATTGTATGGAGTGTGAGCAGTCTAAAAGCATTATTCTGTACCCAGGCAGATGGAGACACACACACACACACACACACACACACACACACACACACACACACACACACACACACACAGCTGGTATAGCTGGGATTAGAACACAGAACTACCTTATCACACTACAGCATTACGCAGTTACAGAACGCACTACCCAGATTACTGGGACACAGTACTTCCAGAGGTGTATGTCTAGGTGGGTGACATCATCAGCATTGGCAAAGATGGCGATATGGATTTATGGAGTGTGAGCAGTCTAAAAGCATATTTCTGTCCCCAGGCAGATGGAGACAAACACACGCCAGTGGTGGGATCAGGACAACTGCCTATCTACGGACCACTATTACAATACTACATAGATACGAGCCTCGCCACAGACACTACACCTTTCAAGACTGTCAATATGACCTTCTAGGAATGCGGACATCAACATGGATGCTGGCAGTTATGATGTACATACCTGTGAACCTGTGTGTTCAATGTAGGAATCCATCCTGAAGTGGGGTATGGCCATCTGTTGACTGGATGACTACTATCACTATACAGGATTACAATGGCCATGCCCATACACATAGAGGCACATAACCGACACAAGGTGTCACTGGGCATGCTCACACACTTAGTAGCACAGGGATGGTTTGTATGCACTCTGATTCTAAACACGGAAGGGCACAGTGGCCCTGCTATTACAGTTAGACATGAACAACACATTGTAATGGACTCTGGTGTCGATAGTTGTCATTGTTAGCAGGAACACTGTACTACATATATCTGACACCAGTCTTCTACATCTGCTACTGTCCGTCACCTTAGATGTACCAATCTAAACCTGGCACACTACTACCACCCGTGATGATGTCTTGCCAAGAGTGGCTACTTCGCCCATATAGTGCCATTCATAGACGAATGTCCTGAGACCAGGTTAACACCCTGACACCAAGAGGACAACTGCATTATATGTGTATGCTAAACAGTGCTAGATGTGTAGCATTCGTAATCACAGCTGTCCAATGTAGATTCAACAATGGGGAATACTGACATCTGTGCAGTGAGGAACACCTGGCTGAAAGCTCAGTTGTGCACAATAGCACTACCGCTGATTACCTTGGATACAGACATGTGGGCCATAACACAGGTACGGACTGCTCCAGGTGGTGGTGTCCCCACGTACATGAAAGCCACTCACATGTACTGACCAGTACACCCTCAAAAGGCATCACAGATGTGTCAGGTGCAGATCACAGTGTCATAAGTCACATTCTAGGATGTAGCCCTCAGACATCACCATGTCCTTGAACCAGCAACACACATCCATACATGTGGTAGAACATATATTAGCACAACACCATGTGACCCATGACCGGTGGACTGTACCTAGCTCTACATCAACTGTGCAGACTACCCATGTACTGACAGAGTTGCATCATGTGTTATGCAATGCAATGATACCACTGTCCTTAACCAGGTCGGCTGTACACATAACATGGGCCCTGGGTCATATACAGCAGTAACAGATGACTGTTGCTGTACACCAGTAAACACACTCATGTTTGGGATATGACATACATGTACCTGCCATGGATATGTACATGCCGTACATACACACACACACACACACACACACACACACACACACACACACACACACACAAAACATATATGTACATAGCATAGCTGTTGCTGTCCTTCGTGCAGACAGGTGGCTACAGAATTACACACATGCAAATGGACGGTAGGACCATGGCTGTTGAATGCTAACAGTACATAAGGTGTGATATCAATGTTGACTGAGTTAACATTCCCTCTGTACTGGTTACCCATGACAACTATCATATCATACAACAGTCCATGTGTCATGTATGTCATCACACATGTCCACCAATTACAATGCCTACAAACATGGCTAAATGACAGGAATGTAGGACCTACACACATGTACATGTAGTGGTGTGCGTTTAGCTACCATGTGTGTGCAGTTGCTGATGTTTGCAGGTGACGTGTGTCTTACTATAACATGCAGTTGCAATGCAGCCCCATCATTGCCAACTGTATATGGTGATATACTGACAGTACGGTAAGATGTACATCAGGTATGGACGGATGTGTGGACATAACTAAGTGGTGGGTCATCTTTGCAGATGGATGTTTGCTGAAGACATTTCACAGGTGTGTCACAAGCCATCCTACAATAACATGTGCAAACACTAAGCTATGTTTCTGTTAATTGAAGGGGAACACATACAACCTACACAGCGGTCAGGGTGTCGCTGACTGTAAATCACTTGACACCTGTAAAACTTAAGACCTCCCGTGTGCATATATCAGCACAATTACCAAAGGTAGCATCGGTACACATTATAATGTGGGCAATACTGCTGCATGTCTGTCATACGCATCATAAGATAGCAGGTGTTTGAGTCACAGTACTGCCATGTGTGTTTGCTTGTGTGTCCATATATGCCACGTATGGTGGGGAATACATCCCAATTGTTACTCACTCTCCTGTACACTGTTATAGAGATCTGTACATACTGCATTGTAGAAAGTGAGACATAGGCAGGGGTGGGGTGTGTATCACACACATGTGAGCTATCTGTATGTGCATGACATAGGTGCATTCAATTGTGGACTCCACAGTGTGTGTGTGTGTGTGTGTGTGTGTGTGTGTGTGTGTGTGTGTGTGTGTGTGTATGTATGTATGGCTGTCTGGTCCATGGAGTGAGGATGTATGTTACCCTAGTGAACAGATAGGACCCCTAACCCCTCCAGGTGATGCAATCTACTACCCTGTTGATGCCGTCAATCTTAGGCATTACTGACTACCTGTACATGTGTATTCTCTGTGACGTGTCATGTGGGTGCACAGTACTATAATGGTGAATACCACATAGGCAGGGGTCCTCACCTCAACACTATCAAGTGTGTGTGTGTGTGTGTGTGTGTGTGTGTGTGTGTGTGTGTGTGTGTGTGTGTGTGTGTGTGTGTTACAGCGTCGTTGACTCCGTGAGTGTGGGTGTGTTACTGTGTGTCTGAATACATGTGTGTGAATACGTGTGTGTGTGTGTGTGTGTGTGTGTGTGTGTGTGTGTGTGTGTGTGTGTGTGTGTGTGTGTGTGTGTGCATGTGTGTATAGTTGTGTGTTCTCATCCTGTAATGTGAATGTGTATTACTGCTACACTGTGAGACCTCAAGCTATCAACTGGCCTCTACCCTTGTCATCAGCTAGACTGCTATGTAAACTCCCCACCCCATGTAACTGTACCTGTGATGTCACCCAGTATGGATGTCACGTCTCTAGCCACTGTAGCTTAGTACACAGCTCCCATGCTCCTGGATCAGTAGCTGTGTAGTCATCTTTGGAATGTCAGCCTTTCTAACAGTGAGATTGAAGCTATGAATAGCATGCTGGTATTGCCATACATGCCTGTGAGTAGTCCACATTTACACATGGGAAAGTGCAAACACTGACACTCAATGGCACATGCAATTAGACCTGAAGGAGGGAAGCAGGACATCATGACCAACATGCTGTTACTGTTGTTACCAAGACACATACTGTGAACAGAAAACAATGCATTCTAAACCTGTACTACATGGTATGTCTGCTGCGTGTCAACAGTACACAACAATTGTAATCTACACTCATCTCCCTATTCTGTTCACCCTGTGCATCAGACCATATGAGCATGTCCCTGCACCGATGGTGTGGATGACAGGGATGCAGCACAGGCATCATCATATGCACAGGGTGATAATGTTTGACAGGGGCCTAGGCTGCACCAGTGGATGACATCATGCGTGTGGGTTAGGGCCTGTGAACTAATTGGCCATGTGTGGTTGTTATGCATTTGTGTGTTGTGGTGCCCTAGAGATGTTTCTGGTGTGTACATGTATGTGTGCACACATTTCTGCCATGTGTCTGGCCTATACAGGGGTATTATTGACAGCTCCAGACTGTACAGACCAGGTTTTACAGCTCACGGTGTCCATCCACGGCCACATCACCTGTGCCTGCCAGCTGTTGCACGGGCACTACCAGGCAGAGGTGCAGATTGGGTACTGTCCGATGACACATGTCCACTGGAACCGTGTCCCCATTGGGAACATCCAGGGCCACATGCACATGGCCTGCCATGTCCTGGTGTGGACAGCGCAGCACCAGCTGCACTGCTGCTGCTACCGCCACTATGGCAGTGGCCATGTGAGGTAGTTCGTTCACGTAGACCTGCACCAGGTGACTTAGCTGGCCTACATTCACGTGCCCTACTCTTCACTCCTACCAGATGTTCGAGCACAGACAGCTCACGCTTGCAGATTGTCATGCCACGGTCAAGGATTCCAACCATGTCACCCAATTGTCTGTACAAAACCTCAGCAATCTGCTGTTGAGCATTTGCCATTTCCTGGATGTTGTCGTTTAAAGAACGGATAGCAGCTTTCTGAAGCCTCTGCCCTTCTCTGTTCTGTCATTCAGCATGTGCATGTGCTGCCATTACAGCCTGAAACATGCGTCTGGTGACACCAGCTGCTGCGCGCTGTCCTGCAGGGGCATGTTGGCCAGAGGTCCTACTATGAGCAGCACTGGCCACATGCCTGTGTGGACCATCTCCAGTCATTTTCCTGACACCATAGTGTGAATACACACCTTCCATAGCGATCACACTTTCCTGTTCCAAGCTACCACACACCAACTGGCCTTCCTCTATGGCCACTGGTGATGGGGTATGTGTTGGCATGAGATCTGTGTGCGGAGATGAGGGGGATATAGGTAGAATGGTGACCAATAGAACAGATTCAGCCCCTGACAACACTGCCTGTGCCTCAAGCATATGTTCATCATCACTGCTAGAGTCCGTGGGGACACTAACATCAGATGGACTGCAGGCGGGTAACGCACCTACATCACCTGTGAGGGCAAACAAAGACTCTACATTACAGTACAGACACACACACACACACACACACACACACACACACACACACACACACACACATAGACACACACAGACACACACCATGCATGTGATTTGACAGAAGGCATGCAATATGCATGTGATACAGCAGACGACATGCAGCTCAAACAATAATAGTGGTAGTTATCATACATCCCTGGGTTGCACACAACAGCATGCATGTGTCATAGCAGAAGCCATGCATTTTATACAATCATGGTAGTAAGCATGCATCCCTGAGTTACACCATGTGGACCAGCACAAGTTAACAGTGCACATGGCTGATGTGTGGCATATGACCTTGACATTAACATGTAGTATGACATGTAATCTGTTGATGTGTGCATTGACATGCATACATGTTTAACACAATGGTGTCCTGTCACATGTACAGTGTGGTAATGGTGTCACATTGCAGTGTTCTGTCTGCCCTACAGATAAAATGCACATTTAGCAGATGTGCATGACCATTGCAGGGTATTATGAGGCATCTATATTGCTATACAGTGTGAAGTAGAGACACAGTGCCATTGCATGGAATCATGAGGTGTCTCTATTGCTATACAGTGGGAATTACAGACACAGTGCATAGCCATGACTGTGTGCATACACAATACATATATACTGTGGATTGTGACCCACGTTGCTGAGGTGTATACAAACTAAACTATGATGGGGAATGTGTGATACAGGTCACCAAAGGCCATACGGATGACACCCCTGCACATCTGCAAACATATTTTAGCTGCCTGCCAATCATGTCCACACATGGCAGACTTGTCAATGCACCATGTCCCCACATGACATTTGTGTACCACACACACGAGGTGCACAGCTGACAATGATGTCCAACAGCAGCAAGGGAAATGTACTGTATTTGTGGCCTGATGTGGTTGTTTGTGTATGTATGTGGATGCTGTACAGGTGACTACTGTCATGCTGTGACACAATCATGATGTTCAACACATCATATGTGGTCGAATGATGTTATGCCTCCACAAGCTGTGCACAGGCCTGTAGGATGTCCAGTGTTCCACATCTGCAATATAACCATTCAACGAAGGCTATAGTTGGACCATGTGTAGTCAATGTACAACAGGGTGTACACACAAACACATCACATCTACTGTGTGTTGCTACATGTCTCTGGCCATCCTCCATGGCCATGTGTGAACATGTGTTGGCCAAACGGTTGTGATGGCCATCTATCTCACATGTCTGTGTTGTCCCATAAGACATACTTCCATAGATGTCATATACTCCACTGTCCACAGGGTTATGCAGACAAAGGGTTGTATGTTTGGTATGTGGGGTATGTTTTATGGGATAGTGAGACAATGTTGCAGCCGGCCCACTACATGTCATGGACATGTCAGATGGCACATCACAATGTGTGCACTCATAGCAGGGTCATAATCCACAATGGTGAATCCTGTGGGCTGCCCATGCTCCAGCTCACTGTGTAGAACTGTTTGTGTACCCCACATGTGTAGTTCTGATGTGTATTACATGTTCTTACATTGAACAACACCTCCACCGTTGTATGCACAGCTGTCCACACATCTAGCAATGACAGTTTCTGAGGTTTCATGTTGGTGTTGCACTTAGTTTGTAAGTATTGCACATGGGTAGCCATTGTGATGGATTGCAGATGCAACTTGTATATTGTGACCGGACCATACATTATGCGTACGTGTGTTAACTGGCCACATGGCGGATAGATCTGTGCATTAACATGCCTGATACTTATCATTGTTTCACCTGCAATGGCCTGCTGTCTTAGTGGAATGCCAGAGGTACCTATATAGTGGTGACACAGCAGTATGATAATTATCCATGCCTGTATGACAGCTACAGGGTGCAATGTGCATGTTAACACATTCGCCAGTACAATAGGATATACTATGGAGTATGCACATGTGTGCATACACAGAGTAGCATACTATAGTATGCGGCATGTGTGTATACATGCCTAGCAAATGATGTTACATTACATATTGTACAGTGACACATGCAACTATATGGGATATAATAGTTATATGTGCAATAGTCACTTACCAGGCAACTCCAGGCTCAGTGGTTGAGAGACACCCATCTCCACAATGTCAGCTAAGGCTTGTGGATGCTGTTCTGCCAGTGTCCCCAGGTTGGCCTGTTGCTCTTTGGTACATGTGAGTGGGGGCTGGGCTGGTGGCCCACCACCTTTTGCACCATGTTCCCTGGCAACTGCATTCGCACACTGTTTCGCACATCTGATTAGGTCCGTGCAGTGTCTACACACCTGCTGGTATGTGTGGTTATGGCCACCCACATCATTAACCCTCCTGCAAAGTTCCTGCCACAGGTCATCCCACTGCTGTGCATCCTGTGGCACATGGCTAAACAGGACATCATAGTTGTCTTGGAGGTAAGGTATAAGGGCCTCATCCTCCAAGCGTGTATAGGCTGGGAGCCTTGCTAGCGGCATACCTGGAAGACATAATGATGGAGACAGGTCACAATATCTCGGAGATGCACAGAGATACAGCTGCACATACATGTGTATCACATTTATTAGATATACATAGTTGTCTTTGCAAATCTTCATGACAATGACACCACTGACATGTTTGTGTCACACACATGTGACACCCAATGGGGATTGGATATTATCACCATATATGTGTGTCAACTGATTATATTGCTCATACTCCATGTGGATACTGTCTTGATGTGGGCATGTCTGTTTGCCTGTACTGGTGTTCTTACCTATCAGCACATGCCTGGATGTGTCCACATTAATGCTGGTGGCCTTGATGCTGTGTGTATGTCACATATAAACACATACATTGCCTTAACGGACATGACCTGTGACACTGCAGACATGCACACAGAAGCCTTTACATGCATGTGTTTTGCCATATACATCTACACGGCACTAGCAGTTCAACATCCTGCCAGGTATCGCCTGTTTTGCACATGTGATACACATGGGACACTGGCTAGCCTGATGGTATTTGCAGGGATGGTTATCAACTATAGCATGTATGGCCAAGGTCATATAGTAGTCTGTATGCCCTGGGCCATGTATGAGCCTAGGATGTAAGGTTACCTAGCTGTAGCTGACAGCCATGTTTCCGGCACCAGGTGAAGTAGTGCCACGTAACTGATCCACACGGTTAATGATGCATCTACCATGCGGTCATCACACCATGTCTGGCAGAGGTGATATGTGCAGCTTTTCTGGACAGGGTTGCATAGTATGGCAGGAATATGTAACGTGTATGGCACAAGGATCTGTCCAGCATGTGGCGATCCTTGTACTAGGAAGGTGGATGTCCATGACATATGTATTTGAGATCAGGATATGTACGTGTAACATGTCCAACATCACAGTGTTGAACATGTCTTTATGCAGGGTAGGCATCATGCTACATAGTGGAGATGAGGATTGTGAAGACTGGTGTCGGCCATCCAAACATGGCCAATACCCCTTAAAGGTGATATGTGATCCAATATTGGTCACTTGAGTGATGAGTATGGCTGTACAATGATCTCTATATTCATGGATGGCACCCTGTCATGACTAGGGTTGCCTCTTATGACTACCTAATAGGCTTGGTGATGTCACTAGCTCAGGGAGGTAAACTGCACAGCAGCATCCCTTACACACAGTGTCCATTATGTTGACTACTGCCTAGGTGGTAGTTCATGGGTACAGGGATATTAACCTAGCAGTGACAATGCAATATGCAACTGTCAGATTGTGCACACACAAAGCCCCTTCTGTATGTTGTCCACAACACTGAGTCAGCTATTGCTCCTAGGTCATAGCCATTCACATACTTACATAGGCAGATGCCTCCCATTTGTCTGTGTGGTATGGGCTACAATAAGGGGGAGTACAATGAATTAACCCTGTTTTACTGTAGCTGGCACTGGTGAGATATGCACATATTAATAAGACACCTTCTGTAGTGTTGGTTCTGTCAACGGTCCACTGGCAAAACACTCCTGTTACATACAAATGTACATCTAGTATACTGAGTGTAGGTGGATCACAGTATGGGTGATGATGTCCTATGACCTGTCACAGGTATGATATGCAGTGTGAAATCATCTGTACTGTCATCTACATCTGTACTGCTAACAATATATACGTTGAATAAGGTTCATGGACCTTCAGACCAGACTCATCAGGGTAGTAGTGCAGTGACTCCCATTATGAGTGGTGTCTCCACTTTGTGGGTTGTGATAACTGTTGGTGTGCACCATTCAGTGTTTTCACAGACTGACATGAAGCTATGTTTTACATGATGTGTATGTGTAGAGCAAACTGTTTTGCCATATGTGTATGATACAACCAGGGATGTGGACAGGTCCCATGCAGCCTGAGTGCACCTTGTACCATCATAGTTATGGTTACAGGGGCTCTGTAGTGTACATGGATATGTGATTGTGTACCTGTTGGGGGGGCAGTGTGTTTATGTTACCCAACACCCTATCTGTATTGCTTATTCATGCTTAGCACTTGTTCAGAACATGTAAGCACTGCATGAGCTACTAATTACTATAGCACTCAATCTTCCTCATTACCTACAGGTAAACACTATTTGTACTTACATTTCCCACTTGCTTAGAGTAAAACAGCTCTTGTACACACTTTCCTCACTTATCTAGTGGGAAATAGTTAAATATTCAGGCATGTCCAAGTGTCAATTCCCAGTCTTCTCGCCTGTCTATATGATGAATATGGGCATCATGAGGCAATATAGAAATTGTCTCGTGTACACAGTCAATACTCCCCTCCTAACATACAACACTACAACCTGTGGGAGATGCACATATCTAGCCAAGCTGAAGGTAAAGCTCTCTCCAATGCAGACTGAACCTGACAATCATGTGGGGATGTTAAACGTTTGCACCACACCACAATCATCCCATAGTCTCACTAGATGTCCACCACCACAGGCCACACATAGTAAGACTACAACATTTGTGGAGCCTCTCAATACTACTCTGTCTAGGCAACAGAGAACTCCAAAGCAGAAATGCAGGCAGCACCCATCCCCCAACACAACACCAATTACTTATAGCCGAGAGACTCAGTGTCCCCATCAACCACAGCCAATAGGGCAAAATAACGTACCCAACACACTAGTCATTGATGACTCTATAGGCAGTCACACTGATGTCCACTCAGCAGGCTACACAAGGAGATAGTTACTGTCAGCTGCCTGTCGGGTAAGAGGATCTGCAAAATAACCTATGCACTCAGGTCACTCCTCAACAGGTACAATACGACTGTGTCATTCTCCATGTTAGCGTGAATGCCCTGAGATGTACCTTCCTGGACTACATGTAAAGAGACATGGAATAGCTCTCCAATCTTGTAGCCCAGGCAGGTATCACCCTAGCCCTGAGTAGCATTCTGCCATCGTCCAGACTGATAATGCAGTACAAGGACAAAATTATTTACTTCAACAATTGGCTATGCTTCTGGTGTCATTCCAAGGGTATCCAGTATCTGTCTGCTTTGAATGACATGGAGGACAGAACACAATGCTTTGGCACAGATGGTCTGCACCTGTCGGCCCTGGGATTCCGGATAATGGCTAAGGCTCTTGCTGCTCCTATAGTGCCTGTTTTAGGCACGGTTCAAATAACATATTCACCACCTTAACAGGAACAGGCAAGCAAAACCTGAGGGTAATGCTACTCAATGCTTGACGTCTTCATCTCAAATGCACTCACCTGAGATACTCCTTGTAATGGACCACTTCGATATCTGTGCAGTGACTAGGACCTACTTCTAGGCTCCTGAGAGCACCCCTGCACTACCAGTCTATTACTCATACCACACCTTTCAGTCATGTAACCAGGACCGGAACACCCACGGTGGAGGTGTGTCCATATTTCCTAAGGATATCCACACCTCCAGGCTAGTTGCTTAGCACAATGCATCAGAGGTTATCCAAGTGCTACTAACTCTGGCCATAACTGCTATACAAATTGCAGCTTACTACAGATCCCCCACCATACTCCACAGTTAAAGGTCCTCACTTCTTGGTGTACTGGAAAGTAGGGTTCAAACAGACACACTACTGATGTGCGACTGACACTACCCCACCATTAACTGGGATACCTACTCATGTACCGACACATTAGGCCAACACTTTCTGGGATTCATAACCTCCAATCACCTGGATCAACCTAACCACACCACCACCAGGGCCAACAATATCCTAGACCCGGTCATTACCAACATGTGTGACTGGTGTTCCACATCTGGGGTTATCTCCTCGTTGGTCAGATCCGAATGTATGCTAGTCACCCTTGTTATCCACATCCCAGCACCACACCCTTTATGGAAAACACAGTACAATATTTCTACAAAGCCAACTTCAGGCTTCTTATGACAGCAGTAGTAAATGTCATGACACCCGTGCAGATGGACAATACAGTTACAACTGCTGAATCATACACAACTGCACTTAATTAGCACTTACACGACTGCATGGATCATGCTATCCCAAACAGAACCATGACGGTACCCACCAGAAAACAGAGGCCACTCTGGTGGTCCACTGCCATGGACATAATGTACAACAGAAGGAGGAGACTGTTGCAAAGTAGAGTACAATCCCATGAGTGGAGGAGCTCCCAGGTCAGCCTCAGTAAGAATCTGAGATCCCTTATCACATCCTCCAAAGCTAGCTATGTAAACATAACTACAACTAATCCCAAGGACTACCACAAAGCATTCTAGAGGTATGTCACTATTCTCGATGGCGATACCCACATCTGCTCTGACATACAGCAGTAAGACATGAACATTACAGAACCAACTGATATTGACAACATCCTGACAGATAGCTTCAGTGCTAACTTTACACCCCTCTCACACCCTAAGGGGCCCATATCTATACAGGAACGATGCAGAGTCCCTGTGATCACAACTATGCAGTTCAAAGCTGCACTCTCTAAAGCCAGGAACACAGCATCCATGTGACCATACAACATCCCAGGCTGTGATTTTCATGAACTTCAGAATGAACTGGCTCCCCACTTGGGCACCATATTCAATAATAGCCTTGCATCAGGCATTGTGGCCCCTGAATGGCACACAGCAACAGTTATCACACTCCATAAAGGTGGTGCCACAATGGTCCAGGGGAACTATTGCCCTATACACCTGACTAGACTGTTCTGCAAGGCTATGGAGCACATCATCATGGATCTCATTCACAGAGGCATTGGTGGCCTCAAAATCTTTGATCCCACCCAGTTTGGATTTGTTAAGGCCAGACCATGCCTCATAAACCTGGTGGAGTCCTTTGAGACAGTTACCAAGGCAGTAGATGAGGGTAAGGAGGTTCACACATCCTACCTTGACCTCTCAAAGGCTTTCAACACTGTTCCCTATTCTGGTATTGTCAACATACATATCCACCTGCCCATTAACCCCTACGTCACGAGATGTTATGCAAAGTGGCTCATGGACAGAACCCACACAGTGAGGGTAGCATGCCCTAAGTCCTACTGTAAATCAGTTACAATTGGCATCCTCCAGGGCTCAGTCATAGGGCCCCTCATGTTCGGTATATGCTTCTCTGAGGTACAGGCTAGCACAGGAGGACTTACCCTGAAAAGGTTTGCAGATGACTGCAAACTAGGGGCCATGATTGATTCCCCAGCTGATACAGACACCCTCCATAAGGGTGTCACTGGGACGGATACCTGGTGTCAATAACATGGCTTCAAGCTGCATGCCACAAGGTGCATAGACATCCCCTTTGGATTACACCAATCACCCGTGGACTATCACATAAGTGGTAGTCCCCTACATACATAAGACATAATAAGGGATCTTAGAACCCAAGTAGATAGCATGCACTCCTTTGATAACCATATTGACAAGGTAGTGTGGATATCCTTCTACGTGGCCCCCCTAATCTCTAATGGGTTTGTAGCCAGAACAAAGGCAGCCATTGTGTCTCTCTACTCATGACTTATGAAACACATTAAAGGGTACAACACCCCATTTGGGATGTACCTTACGAGACAACAGCAACGGCTTGAAATACCACAACATTACCACACCAAGAGGAATACTGACCTCTGAAGGATGATGTATGCAGCCCAACTACAGAAACCCCAACTGTACTCGTTTGCATACCACATACTCAGAGGTGATCTCTGCTGAACATACAAAGCCCATGTCCAAAACAGTATTGATGGATATGCTCCACATAAGCAAAAGCCCCTGAGAGCCACATGCTCTGGGATATGTACCTAAATGCAGCAACGACTAGGATGTGCTGGAGGGATCCATTCCTGACCCGGACACTCCCCATGCTTTGGAACATGATTCCTATGTACATCAGGCAGGGACCCTCACTAGCAGTCTTCAAGAGATACCTCGATGGGTGGATGGGAGACAGACATGTACACCAGGGATCACTGCAGTGGCTCTGCTATACAGAGGAGCAGGAAACGAATGGCTCTGCTGTTCACAGGCACAGGACACTAACCTAGGGAGGTGCCGCAAATCAAAACACTGTAACTAGGCTTACGAATGGCCTTGGCCAGACAGCATAGTACTAACTATGAACCTATGAAGCTATTACATGTCCTTTGTGCATGGATAATTGACTAGCTCTTCCATTTCAATTAGCTATCATGCTGATACACTGTCTGGTGACTACAAGTTATATGTATCCTGTTATTGTGTATTGTACATGCCAATAGACATACCTGATGTTTGCATAACATAACAGTAATGCTATGTAAAATGTTAGACATATCTACCTACAATATTGTACATTTCACATTTTTGCCACAATATCCCACAATGCAAATCATAATTGCAAAGCAGGACCACCTTAGACATGTTATTCTCAGTTATACGCCCATACATATGCCTACTGTTACAGTATATCAACATATACTATTCCCTGTTATGGCACGTACTTGTTGGACCAACCCTGCCACTGACAGTGACTGGAGTGGAATTGTTGTATTCAAAGTCCTTATATAGCATCCCTTGTGGTGTATGAGGTGTTTACCTTGTGGCCTACAGCAGTAAACACAATTTCTACGAGCATTACTATGCTCAACAATACATCACTACATAATACCTTTTCCCACTATATGCATTGCGTACACTTTAATTATTACAGAACAGGTACTACATGCACTGACATACTGAGTGTTCTACATACCTTATTAGTAACCCGAGTTGACGGTAATATAAATCCTATTCGTTTTGTGTTGCAATCCTTGTTGTAACATTTTTCTGGTATTTACATATGGTTTGAATGTATGACAAGCCATCCTTTTATACTTAGATATCAGTAACATGTGGTATCCTGCCACCAATTGGTGTTCCGGAGTAGATGATTACATGCACATCAGCTGTGCAGCTACTCCATTAGCCAATGACATGGCAACAGTGGGATATAATTGAATACTCCACTTTGGTGTTGTCCCTTTGCCCCACCTTCGAGGAAGATGGCCTGGATGTGTTGTTTGTGATGAATTGCAACAGCTATATGGAGACACACAAAGATATATTAACTTCATAGCCCCCGTGGATTGTCTGTAATGGCTAGAGGATGTAGTTCTACATGTGAGTCTAGCTGTTATATTTCTGAACATTGCTACTTCTGCAGGGTTTGTACCTGATACATCTGCAAATGTTTAGGTGTGGCAAGGATGTTTGGGCAGCTCAAGGCTGTGTGGCTATGCATAGAACGTTAGGTGTTTTGAACTGTGCTCACCTAACATCTTTAGTATACTGTACATGAGTATCACACTGTGCTGTTAATCAGTAATTGGTAACACTTCCTGGTGTATACACAGCCATGTGATAATGGATTATTGCAACCAAACCCTGTAACATCAGCATCTGTTCCATTGTACAACAGCAATGATTTCACATAGGCCATTATAGTGTGTCTCTGACAAGGTATGTTAAGGCTTCCACAGATTCATAGAGTGAGTGGATGTTTGTGATATTATTACAGTCTGTATTGCAATTGTTTTGGGTGTGGGGGAGATGTAGGTGGGTGTACTTAGCAGATGCAGGTGTGTAGGAACTGCATTTATACATATTAGATATGTGTGTGAGGGCTCCATCCCTATTTGAAGACCTATCCTTTAGTGGACTAATACTATGGTAATTGCAGGCTGATTCATAAAGCCATTGTTAATTGGTTCCTGTATAGCATGCAGATGATGATGGTCCTTCAATCCCTTTGGAAATACATCGGTATGTAATGAAATGTTGCTACATGAAAGCTGTCTCGTGTATTTCTGTCACGGATATTTGCACTCATTGAAGTTGTGTTGGTGACTGAACCTCTTTGGCTTGGGTTGCCACCTTTTCAAATGGCCATAGTGGGACATTTGCAGGACACACATCAGATTTTAGAGGCCGACGCATACCCATGGTCAGTACAAAGTATAGAACTTTACATATATGCCTATATAAAAGCTTATATTCTTGTAGCGGTTTGCTTGCTTATCCTGTTTCTTGTTACATGTAGGTATTTTAGATACAGATGACTATTTTATGCAACAGTTACATTAAATATGGAACATGCCAAATGTCCCGAGATTGTAGGACATTAGTATTTGTACTCATTTTGGTCAGGACACTACCGCACATAGAGGGACAGCCCCTCGCAAAGTGGGCCAGGTGGTAACCCTATCTTTGGCTCATGTCCATAGCACATATTTGTAATAGTGTATAGACATATACGTTCGGTCGTGGTGGAATGTGTGATTGCTATGGTCCATGTCATGCACATATTTGAAGACTTCAACCACTGTATACGGCATACCCATAGATTCAGGAACGCACACACTTCCAATGACCACATTACCATTCATAGACTCCCAAACCCCACAATAGCGAACACTCAAACTCGCAACAGTCAAACTCCCGGAACTAACACAAACACAGAACACACACATGCACACACAAACACACTGCTACCCATCACATCCAAACATACCATCCTACACTACACATGGCCAGGTGGTCATGCCCCCATACACCCCCCATGTGGGTGGCTTTACCCACCACACCACACCTACTTTAATAATCTACCTCAGAGATAGCACAAACAGACACATGAAGCAAACCCACACACACACATTATAGTCCCCTGGAAACACACACCACACTCAGAACACACACTTACACACACTATAGCAATCATAAACACACTTACACACAGTACCTACCTGAACTGCAGCACCAGAAGCACTAACTAAATGTCCCTTAACATCGTGATAACTGTACTCACAGTTCTGGTGTTCCGGTACTGTGGTCTTTCGGTCTTTAAGCCTCGTGATTACGCGCGTCGGTATGTAAAGCATTCAGTATTGGGTAGTATCCTATTTATATGTACCTCCATGGTTGTGTATATGTTGTTAACCCATCTATATATTTGCATATATATGTATATCCATATATATCGACATATAACTCTCTATCACCCTTTTTCGCTCTATATTTTATATATATATATATATATATATATATATATATAGAGAGAGAGAGAGAGAGAGAGAGAGAGAGAGAGAATACACCTTTCATTGGGTACATGGCGGTATATACTATTTCCCGAACTCCGCCCTTTTGTGTTTTAACCTGTCACAATACACACCTGCCATTGGTATATCTCAGGTAGCTTAGTGGTAGGTTATTACAAAGATTGTGTACATGGTTGCATTTTCTACTCCTGGCAGTGGTTGTTTTACCTCTCAGAGCAGGCACTATTAGTACAAGGGTAAATAATGCACATTTCAGCGGTTCTGGGCAGCTTTGCCCATGATCTGCGTGATATTCAGCAAAGGTTAGACCTGTGTTGTGCATATCCATGTAGTCATGTTTAAACACTGCTTACTGGCGCAAAAACCTGCTAACATGTGCTTAAACATGCTCTAATGACCTGCATTTGACATCCATTATTTGGGACATCAGAGTTACGTAACAGCCCTTGCAGGTCGTGGAACTGGGACCATGAACGACACAGTCAGTGGCTTTATACTGAGGAATCTGGGATATGTACAAGTGTTATGGTGTTTAGTATGTGATGTGTATTACAGCTGTTCCACCATACTGCAAACAAATGTGTAACTCAGTTGGTGTACATATGGATGATACCTGTTAATGGTATGTCCAAGTGAGGCATAATGGATATGCTCCAGCTATAGGAATCCATGTCACAGTGAGCCACATACTGTAATGAGCTACACCTTTCCACAGCCATAACTGGAGAATGCTGGGGTGACAGATACCTGTCATGGGTACTCCCCATGCTTTGGAACTACATCCCTGATTACATTATATGGAGCCCCTCATTAACACACCAGGGAATCCTTGCAGAGTGGGTGGGGAACCGTGGTTACACCTCAGGGATCCTGCAATTGGCTCTGCTCCACAGAGGGACAGTTAATTAATCAATGGGGTGGCGACAGCAGACACATTTTGGCTAGGCTTATGAATGGCCTCTAACAGTTAGGCATGTACCAACCGATGTACCTAGGAACCTATATATACAGTATCAACACATGCTGTTAGCTTAATTTACTGTTCAGGTATTGACTTACCTTGTGCCAATAGCAGTTGTGTGTGCAATAGTTGAGAGCTGTCTATGTAGGATGCACACAGAAGACCACCTATACATGACAATTTACAGGTAGTCATGTGTGTGTGTCATCCATGTTTACAGGTGGAGAAATATGTCAGTCTGTAGAGGCCTAAACTGTCAGTGTATGTGCTATACGTTCCCTCTTTGCCAAGGCATGGACATACTGGGCACGCCTCCATCTGCCTACTGGTGCTGGCACAGGGTGTTTGTGGTCTGAATCCCTCTGTGCCTGCGGTGCCCTTGGCAATTGCAGTGGGCTGTGAGGGCCTTCACCATTATGTCCCTGCTGCAGCTGTTTCTGCAGGATCATATTATGTAGCATGGCACATACTATGAAGATGTGGGCACATGTGCCTGGAGAGTACTGCAAGACTCCACCAGATATGTCCAAGCAATGGAACCATGATTTCAGCATCCCAGACACACGCTCTATAATGATTCTGGTTTGTGTGTGTGCCTCATTATGGCGTTCTTGCATGGGTGTGTGTGCATTTCTGATGGGAGTCATCATCCACGGCTCAAGTGCATAGCCAGCATCCCCCACAAGGTGGCCATATGGAATGTCCCCCCTGATAAATACCTGGTACAGCTGTGAGGCATGCCAGATGTGGGAGTTGTGGTAACTTCCAGGGCTGCCATCACACACATCCATGATAATGCCCTGGGCATTGCACACGACATGGCAGTTGATGGATTGGTATCCCTTGCGGTTTATGTAGTGCCTACCATGCTCACCAGGTGGTGACTTGATGTGTATGTGCATGCAGTCTATTGCACCCAGTACCTCCAGGTAGTCTGCCACATGGTGGAAGAGGCGTATATATCTGGCCAACTCCTCCTGAGTTCGGGTGAAGTATATATGCTCATTGGCATGTGGTAACATGGCATCCAGGAACTGGTGGAGTACCCTGGATGCTGATGCCTGTGAGATCCTTATGATATCTCCAGTTGGCCTTTGAAAGGTACCTGTGGCTAGTATTCTCAAGCTTACACATACCTTCATGTCCACTGGGATGGGTTCCCCTCTGTTGTTTCTGGCTCTGAGGTATGGCCGGCACAGCTAAATGATTTGCTGTATGATGGCCCTGTCCACCCTGTAATGCTCTACTATCTCCAGAATATCTAGCCTCTGGTAGGTTACCCTTGGTCCGAACACTCTTCTCCTCCTCCGGTGCCTGAGGTGGTTGTCAGCATCATCCTCAACACCACCTTCAGTCTCCAACACATACTGATGAATCACAGCTATGGCAGCTCCCAACATGTAAATTTTAAAAGTTCCCCATCTGTTTATACCAATGGTGCAGTGTTTGGGAATACACAAGTGTATGTGAGGTGCCTTCACACTTTATACTATTGTGCTTTGGAAGCTGATGATGTCATAGGGTGTGTATGTACAATCCGAGCTGCAGGGTATCTTACTTATTGGTTTTACCGCAGGTACTGCTATTGTGGGGCCTTTGGTGTTGAATTACATTTGGCTGCAGTGGATCACCTCTTGCCCTTGCCTTCATTTTTCAAACTGATTCCCCTCCCATTGTCAGGCATGCATCCAGCAGCCTGCTTTCTTGTTTTGTACTTCCCCAGCCCAGGATTGTGTTGCAAAATGTGTTCTATAGCCAATCTACTGCAGGTTTGTTTTGTTCTGCTGTGACAGTTCTCTTTTCTTTGCAGTCCGGCACCTCCCCTTTCCTGTTCTGCAGGTTGCTGCTTGCAGCCTTGTTAGCTACCGTCAATGGCCCACTGTGAGTTAATAGGTGTTAATTACTCAGTTGTACTCCAATTACCCTGCTGCGGCATTTCCTTATTGTCATCCCATAACCTTCCTGTTTCAGCTGTGGTGCGTGTTGCGGTCAGCCGTTTACCGGGTTTCGAGCTTGTTGTCATCTGCATACACATGCGCTTTCGGTCACCTTGTGTGCTCTCAGCTAAGCAAAGCCATGGCTACATTCACACCCCTATCCTGCGGCTTTGTTTAGCAATGGGCAACCCGGATTAGTAATGCTCCAATGTGCTTACAGCTACGGTGACACACCCCTCTCCTGATGTCATGTATACCTCCAGGCCACTCCTCGGTGTTATACTGCTATGGCATGTGGTACAGCCTTATGCCAGCGATTCAGTATTACTTGCCTCATTTGCATGGCATTGACTACTAATTCATAGTTACCACGCCGAACACTGTCACAGACCCTTAGCAACCCTTGCGCCTTGGTTGTGGTGTAGCATACATACCATTGACTATTATGGCAAAATAATGATTTGTGTTACATTGCAGTTTTATGACATCTATATATATTTTCCTTGTGTTCACATTTGTTCACACATGCACTGCGGTTGTACTTTGCGTTAATGTGGCCATGACATTAAATGTTATTTTTTATGTGTTGTGCATGTTTTTTTATGCCATTGGCTGTATATTTAGCCACTGGCATATGTTAACTTTGTAATACGTACGTTTTGTCCTCTTTCATGGCTCCAATGTTCTGTTTGAAAAAATGTAAACCGTTTTTTTTGGTTTACATTTCTGTATGCTTATGCTACGCCTGCACCACTTCATGAATCCCTATGTATCTTCATTTGCATGCTGCACTACTGTGCATGGGGTGATTACCATACATGCACCGAGAGCTGCGCAGCTCTGGCATACGCTGGTAGTGCACATGGAATTGGATTGTACCTAAATCGCTTGGCGGCCATATTTGGCATTAGAACACCTACACTACACCTGCGCCTGGCACAAGCTTCATGAATCCTGGGGAGGGTCTCCCCTATAACATTTTTAATTTCTTGAAAATTCATTAAGAATCTCCAATTATTCTTGATTATTCCTTTGATTTTACTTTCATCTACTGAATTGTCTAAAACACATGCTAGGGAAAAATCATTTTCATGTTCTTTTGACTTGGTATTTAGATTTACTACATTATGTTCCCTTACATTTTTTTACTTCCATCCAAGAATTGTTAATAATATCCTTGGGGTACCCTCTTTCTGGAAATTTCCTTTTAAGTTCTTCATATTCTTTTTTTTCACTATGTTTTTTTTTTCAGGCTAAAACTTTTGTATACTATTGTAGTGGAGATAGCTGCTGCTTTGCACTTCCTTTTTATAAATCTTAACTTTTAAGCATTGTTAGATCTATACACATTCAGGTCCAAAAAATTAATGTTGTCCTCCCTATAATTAAATGTCAACCGAAGGTAACTTGTGGATTCATTCACATGTTTAATAAAATCTAAGAGTTTTTTTTCAAACCCTCCCAAATAAAAAAACAAATCATCAATAAAATGTCTGTACATGATGATATGTTTTGCAAAAACTGATTCTAAAATAACTTCTTTTTCCCAGTTTATCAGGACTATATTTGCATAGCTGGGGGCCATAGCAGGCCCCATAGCTACACTATTTTTCTGTCTGTATATTTCATAATTATACTCAAAAAAATTATAAGATAAAATAGCATCCAACATTTCTGTGAACAATCTCACTTGTCTAGTGTTAAATAATGCTGAAGTATGAAGCTCCCTATTTACCATTTCCAACCTTTCTACATTTGGTATGACTGTATATAATGAGGCAATATCTGCTGTAACCAACCATGTGGAATCATCTATTTTAACATTCTTCACTAAAATTTTAAATTCAAATTAATCTTTAATATAAGATTTACTTTGTACGACTAACTTCTGTAAATATTTTTCTATGAAGATGGCTAGAGGTTCCATCTTACTGCCTTAACTGGCTACTATCAACCTAAAATCAGGGCAATTCAAGTTTTTATGGATTTTAGGAAGTCCAAAAAACCTTCCTAGTTTGGGTTTTTCTACTGTAAAAAAACTCCGCTGTTTCTTTGTCAATCAAATTATGTAAAAACCATTCTTCTATACAAACATCAACAACTCCATATGCTTTTTTAAAAGATGCCCACATTGTTATTTGGTAAAACTTGTCATCATTTAGCATCAAGATATTTTTTCTACATAATATGTCATATTAAGCATGACAACTGCATTGTCTTTATCTGCTTTCGTAATCTACAGCTTAGTGTCATTGTTTAACTCAAACAATGCATTTTTTCTTTTTTGTTTAAATTATAAAATACAGGTTCACTTTTGTCATACAGTAATGTTCTCACATCATTCTCACGTTACCAAAATAGCTTCCAATTCTGGCCTAAGAATTGGATTAAAGATGCTAGGTTTTCTGAATAATGCTTTTTCCTGAACCTTATTAGAGTTGTTACAGTCTTTAAATAAGCATTTTAAATTTAATTTTCTAACAAATTCTCTAAGTGCATATGCTCACTTCATAAACTGCCAGTAATGAGATATTTATGAAGCAACCAACATGTTTGCTTGCCCTATCTATTATTTTGTGCTGCAATATAAGAAAAGCTTGCCCAAATGTATACATGCATATGTTGTTGTCGTTTTACGGGCTGTTCGCTGTGGGATATACTGTTCACTGTGGGATATATTGACTTCCACCAAATAGCTTACTATAAGAAATAAAAAACGCTATATTTTTATTTTGCACCTGGAAGCAGATTTATTAATATTTGTACCGTTTGTCCAGTTTTAGGCACTACAGCTAGTAATCTGGCGGCACAAAAAAGACATTAACAATACAAGAAAATTAAACATTTTTCTGTTTGTTGTACTTCACCAACACAACTCAACCACATGCAAACATAACTGTCAACTTTTATTGCACAACCATGGAGAAATGAATTTAACAAGTGACAAAGGCACCAAAAAGATTTCTGCATTTGATGAATGAGTCAGTACTATTTCCAGTGGCTAAAAAAACACACTTACAATTAATGTGTGCCAAATCTTTTCAATGTGGACCAGCGTGGAAAACACAATTCCAAGACTCTAACAGGTTGCTTATAAATAGAAGCATCCAATGGGCATATTTAACTGACACACACAAATAACAGGAGGAAAAATCAACATTGTCAGCAAATGAGAAAGTACTTATCTCAGTACCACATTCTACATTTTGAGCATTCACTTGTATTGTTACAGTTGCCTGGTTACACATGCATACCAGTGGCTTTCTCTAACTGTAACCTAGCTAAATTATCATATTCTACTCCAGGCCATGCCGAAAACCTTGTACACGTTAAATGCTGACAAAAAACGTTTACACAGTCACCCACTACAAACTAACAATAAAATAAAAATCAAACCTGCCTGCTCAGTTAAGAGCTGTGACTGTGAACATACATACACAAAAAAAAAAGATGCCAGAATAAAAACTATTAAATCCTATGACTCCATTATTCTGTTCAACCTTCTTCAGCAACAGCTTACCTGAAGGGAAAAAAAGCAGTTCTTTGGGGAATCAAACTGGGAACTCCTTGTAGCAACTGCCAGTGTGGCTCAATGACTATCTCTGGCCAGCCGTGAGTGCCCAAATAAAATAGAGGGATCCAGTAGAAGGCAAAATCTCTAAATATTAGCAAAAAGAAAAGAAATACCTGCTGCTGGACCCTCTATTTATTTGGGGAAAACAAAAGAAAATTAGGTTGGGGTGGAGCTGTTACACAGGTGGTGGCTTGGATTGCAAGAATCCAATTGGCTGCCACCACTTACTTTATCAAGAACCTTTTAAACGGAATTTGTATTAAAAGTTTAATGTGAACTTAATGTAAAAACACAGAGAATCGTAACTATTTAAGGTAAATTACAAGTTCAGTTACGAATTTAGTGTGTTTTACATTAAGCTCAACTAAAAAACTGCACTACAGTTTCTCGCGCTTGTTGAAGGCACTCGGGGGTAACAGCTTGCAATTAGTATCTTCTTATGGCATGCTCGGTGTTAAGCACAGAGGCACCATGAGAAGGTACTCAGGGTTAATGAGTTAAAAGTTAAGATTTATAAAAAGGAAGTGCAAAGTAACAGCTATCTCCACTACAATAGTATACATAAGTTTAGCCTGAAAAATAAAAACATAGTGAAGGGGCAATTCACTAGAATAAACAAGTTAAAAGATGAGGCAGTATTTTTTGAAAAAGAATGTGAAGAACTTAAAAGGTAATTTCAAAAAAGAGGGTACCCCAAGGACATTATTAACAGTTCTTGGATGGAAGTAAAAAAATATAAGGGAACATAAGGTAGCAAATCTAAATACCAAGTCAAAAGAACATGAAAAAGATTTCTCCCTACCATGTGTTTTAGACAATTCAGTAGATGAAAGTAAAATCAAAGGAATAATCAAGAATAATTGGAGATTCTTAATGAATTTTCAAGAAATTAAAAATGTTATAGGAGGAGACCCTTTCTTTGTCTCTAAAAGAGGAAAGAGTTTAAAAGATTTTTTTAAGAAAAGGAATTTATGCTCAAGTATGCCTGATGCATTGGAAGTGGGGATGAAAAGATGTACCAGTTGTAAGTTATGTTAATATATCAAAGAAGTTAAGAATTTTGTAGTGACAGCAAGAAGTTTTGAAATTAGGTTGAGTAATTTGTATAATTGCAGGTCCAAATATGTGGTATACATGGCTCTGTGTGAATTATGTCCAACATTCTATATAGGAAGAACCACCAGAGAATTCTACATTCAAGTGAATTAACATATAAGAGCAGTAGACACGATTGATGCAATGGCTTGGCAAAACATGTTAACCAAAAACATTTGTTAGAAAAAAATAAGGCATGCTTCAAATTTGTAATGATTGATGAAGTTAATGGTTTTGATCATAGGTTTGATGCAGAAGATGAAATGGACTGGAGAGAATATTGCTGGCAAATCAGGCTGAATGCATGCGTATACCCTGGTTTAAATGATAGGCAAAACTTTAAAGTTGTTCTTAGAAGGAAAGGGTTAAGGCATTAAGTGCTTTGGGTCACATGTTATTGTTATTAAGTATTTAAATAAGTGTATTCATTATACAACTTGGTCTGAAGAAGTTCCATGAAGGGAATGAAAGTGCTTACCTGTTGGATTTTTGTGTAATAAAGTCAATTGTGTTTTTAACCATTCGTTTTTTATTATTTTGTCTTTTTACGGCTATTTTATTTGTTTGTTTGGAAGTTTCATGAGGTATTATGACCTGGATGTTAACAATTCTCTATATTCCCTCTACCAATATTCAGAAAAAATATATATGTTAATTCTAATAACATTTTCCCTATTAAAATTTTACATTTCACAGAATTGGCTTAACCTAAAAACATTAAATTGGAATTCCATTTTGTAATATGTCTCATAAATATTTGGCATCCTTTAAAATAATACCTAAACATTTTAAAATTACAAAAGAGGATAACAACACCTCAAACTAGCAAATAGTACTTAATGTTAATCCATATAATAAAAACAAAACGCTTTCAAATAACATCCTGTCGCCAACAAGTCGTTTACCAGTATACAAGTGTTTTCATCTTTAATGCTGACCGGTTTATAAATACTATTGCATTTTTCTATCAAATCATAAGTTTTGGGATCTTGATCAATCTTCACAAGTAACATTTCCTGTTTATTACATATGTGTAAATATTGCACATAGCTTTCACAGGGAGGGTTTTTTGGGTTATTGTTATTGTTTCTTAGCATGTTCTATTCTTTTTGCTTACATTGTCTTGTTCATCTTGAAAATGGTTGTGATTCCCCTGCACTGGTCCAATCATCAAGGAGCCTCAATCCTCACCACTGGCAACAGTGAGGGATGCACACAATGGGAGGATGACAAGTACACACACAGTAAAGTACAATTTCCATTAAGAGCACACAGAGATCACAGTCAGTCTGAGGTTGGTTTCTCCCTCTTTCTACAGTTCCCCAGTAAGACTCCCCACTGCACAGCTATTAGATTGAGATCTCAGCTGAGTGGCCAGTCTAAGACCTCCAGCACCCTCTCTGTCAGCCAGTACTTCATGTCCCTGACCAAATACTGACACACACACACACACACACACACACACACACACACACACACACACACACACACTTTGAGATTTGATTGATATACAAACACACACACACACACACACACACACACACACACACCTGGGAAAGGCTGGCACAGGTTTACTAGATATGCCCCCTTTTGCCAGACTATAAGGTAGTACCAGCTGCCACCAGCCACCCTTACTTATCAATTACTATAAGGCCCTTACAAAGGGTGTCCAATTCTACTGTGTAATGTTACTATTAATCCAAATTGTAGTTTTGACCAAGACTTGCAAGGCTGTTTAGGAGTGGCCTGTACAGTTTCACCAAATGCATATGCAAATACTCTAAGAGCTTACATATGTCTCACAAATATCACCCACATATATAGATTTAAATATATTTAATAATAAATAATAAAAGAACAAGACAATACTCAGAAAACAAACACAGTTACTTCAGAGTTTAAAATCACAGGAAATATTTTAAAACAACATTACAGGACAGTCTCAAATAAATACAGAAAACATCTAAACTAATCTTTACTATATTCATAACTATATCTAAAATAAATTACTTTTCCCTAGTTACTTACTATCAGCATGACAAGTGCAGATGGTGATGATGATGCATGTTTCCAGGTCAAAGATAAAATATAAAATGCCTAGTCTCTTTCACTGAGAGAGTTCTTAAATTAATATCACATAATAGCCTAGATGACATCACTCTTTGTCACCTGACTTCAGTTCCCAGACTAAAACAGTAACTAATAGAATTTTAACATCTCTGTGTGATTAATACATCTCTCTCAAATCTTCGCTCAGAACTGGAAGTCGTAAAACGATAACACACTTTACATTTTAAACCTAATAATTACTTTTCTTTTCAGACAATAGAAAAACTTCTAGCTCTAGATATTGTGTCTGCTTGCTGCATTGAAACTAACTTTTATAGCACATCATAAAGCACTTTATATCAACTTATTTTCTTGAAGTTTTGTAAGTTAATCTTCTATGTCCCAGCAGGGTATGCTGTGGTTACATTCTTGAAGCTCAGTACTGTACAAACCCTGTTCAACACACCCTTCTATACCAGTAGTTTAATACAAACATAACATATAGTTCTCTTACATTTGCAAGACCAGCATAAGAATCATGTTGATATTCACAAATGACATATGATTATTTACAAAATTCCAGATACTTGGGCAAGCAGTGTCACAATGTTAATAAAATGTTTAAAAAAAACTATTTCAGATTTCAAATGTGCTTTTATATATATATATATATATATATATATATATATATATATATATATATATATATATATATATATATATATATGTGTGTGTGTGTGTGTTTGTATATGTGTGTTATGTGTGTGCGTGCATCATTTCTTTGAAATATAATTTCCTTGAAAGTTTCTCATTTGAATGAAAAGTCATTTTATTGAAAACATTCTACACTACATATATGCCACAGAAAGCTTTTTTAGGAGGCAAGCTCCATGTACCCCTCCCCCACACCTCCTAATTTGCATATTCTAATTACACAGTCAGACACTAGTAGAGTAAATTAAAAAAAGACCAAATGCAGTGAATTAGTGCTGGCTGACAAACACAAATCTAGAGGTACAACATGACAGTGAACATTGCCAGTCAATACAAAATCTTCTAAATTATTCCACCTAACTACTTTCATGAGCAAAAACAACATTATAAATACCATCTATAGACTTTTCATTCAAAAGTACCTTCATTTCAGTCATTTTTTGACCATTTGTTTTTCAGTCAAAGCTAACTCCAGTGAAATGATACATACATATGTGTGTGTGTGTGTGTGTGTATGCATATTTATAATTATATATATATATATA